>NC_068356.1:66896096-67196096 GCF_020536995.1 Dreissena polymorpha
GTAGTATATAACCGTAATTGTGTGGGCATATAACTTTGGGTTAAATCAATATGACTGCGCCCATATAACTTTGGGTTGAATCAACATGTCTGCGCCCGTCATATCAACAAAAGTTGTGATTTGAAAGACTGAAAATGAGTTTACAAAGCAATGTCAGAGCTTCTGTTCGAGAAATTCAAAATAATTTAAGGCGGGCAAGTTCTAAGGATGCATTTTTAAAAGGTCTGAAATGCGCGTGCGAATTCCTGCCGTGTCAACAAAATCAAAAAGCAGACGAAATATGCCATCAACTGGATGAAAGTTCTGAAGTGTTCTTGAAAAATCATCATTCTCAGTTCATTCAATTTCTTTTGGACATCATGAATATGGACAACGTTGGGCAGTTGAACAAAGATGAATTTACTAAATATTTTTTAATATTTTTTCTCAATGGCAGTTGTGAAAATGCGTTGCTGGCTGTCTTAAGTTTTATTGGACGTTCTGGGTAAGATGTGAACAGTTAAGGGTTCATTCAGACAGCGTTTTCATGTAGTAAAAGTCTTAAAAATATTTTTCTAAATTTAAAAATATATTTCTGAATCCCATTTGCTACTCATCTATCTCAATGTATAGTTAAACAATTTCCAAATCCTTGAAACAAACATTAATAAATGGATCTGAAAGATCGACTATATGATGACATTTTATTTCATTTTATCCTGGCATCTGACCTCAATTACTATGTCTGGGATGTTTATGTGCTTGATGGCCCTGTTATTTTATGCACTGGTTACATTAAAATTCTTTGCATTTTGAAAGGCATTTTTCTACCATTCAATTATTAATCTTCATAGTTTTTTCTATTTGGGAACAATAACTTTCAAATAAAAAAAATTGGTCTTTGTAGATTTGTTTTTTTATACAATAAAGGCTAAATACAATTTTCAAATATAAGCAGCAGATTTTTAGACTGACATTGCATTTTAGATGTCCTCTTTATTTGCTGTTTACATTGTTGTTAATGAAGGGTGGACCATTTTCTAGCAATATAATTGAATGGATTACTTACAAAAAAAATTTGTTTAATGGAAATGTAGTTTGTTTATATACATATGCCAGTGTGTCAGGCAAATGATGGATTTTAATATAAAGATGCACATATTAATATTTTAATTGAAACATGTTGTTAAAACTTATGTGGTGTAGTATTTACATGTAACAATATTAAGTAACAGTTTGTTCAAGATACAGTGTATATCATGCAGATACTTTGTGTGACTAGTAAATTTTGTCAGATTTTGTTGTTGATCTACTAGAAATTTACTTGAACATAATTGTATAAATGGAAGTTTGATAATTATACGACGACCTACAAACTAGTGCATACATTACTTGTACTAAAACATGCATTTTTTTTAAATTTAGTGTGCATTAAAATAGGTTATACCTCCACCATGATAATATGCATAATTGTCAACCTAGTCTTGTCTCTGGTGTGTAGAACAAAAATGAAAATACACTTTAAAGTCAGCATAGCCAATAGATAGTGGACTTTAAAACATGATTGTCTGACAAGTAAGTGAATAGAAAAATAAATGTATAAGTTTTGTTTAGAGTTGATTTATGTAAATTATTGTTTGTCTATCATCCACTTCAAGTTCAAGAAAGTTTATTTTCAAAGTGCGAAAATTCCACCAAATATATTTGCATTCAGTAATTATCACTCTTAGATTGTATTTTATTCTACATTATATTTTTATCTTAATTTCAAATCTGAAGTTCTGGTAATACATTACACCACTTTACTGATTACAATAAGTTTTTAAGAATTTCATAAATGGCCTTCTTTATCTTGAGAAAAAGAAAACAATACTGTGTCAAATATGACCTGTGTAATGTGAAAATGGGTCTTATGCCATATGCAGCCAATTTAGCTCCAGCTGCCTATGCTATCTTGCAGTCTGGTCAGGAGCTACACTGTCCTCTAATGACACCATGAAACCTATTACCAACCCATGCGAAAGACGTTGGACCTCGGACATTTCCGATAAAATTTGCTGAGGTCCAATTTAATTCCAGGGAAACTGTCAGACCTCGTGTCCGACAAAAAAAACTATGTAAAATGTGTTTTAGTTAAAAATGAAATATGTTTAAAAAGAAGGGATTGGTTTATCTTTATTTTACTTCGATCGATAATTTAACTATTAAATAACACAGATTTTACCAGTCAAACTTGCTATTTTTGCTGGTGATGTTACAAACTCCATGCGCGATTCTTAGAACCAGTCAAATATTGCACCTGAATTGTATTGATCAAACAGCTCAGCAGGGTTAACTGGCAATCATTATTTTTGGTTGATGTCATTCTTGAAGTTAGCGTTTATCGCAGATTGATTTACAAGGAATCACAGTTTTAAAATTTGCGAAATATCCAACGGTAATTAAACAGTCCATGAAAGACGGTATCATCATCACACCTATTTACCGTAAACAATTGCTTAAACAACAATTGTTCCTTATGAGAAGTTAAATGCAAAGGGTGAGCAATTTATTACTTATGGCGAGTAAGTTGTGAAAACAATATTATACCCGTTACAAAATGAATGCGGTAACAATTTAATTTCAGTACAATTTCATCAAGTCCACTTATAGAACTGAATTACACAATTTTTCTACAGCCACGTGATATTATTTAAGTCCCTTTGTACGTCGCATCTGCACCATTCACTTTACATGATGCCATGTAAAACCCGTGTTTTATAAAGAGCGCGAAATTGTTGCTGACAGAGTAAAGTTTTAGGCAAGGACAGCGTGCGTGTCAAAACAGACCATGTGCCGTAACAACGGTAAATATTGACGTGCAACTCGGTACATTTAGTATTATAAAATGAAAAAATACATCGGAACTAATGCACAATATGAGATAATATTGACACATTGAAACTTAGAAAAAATACGATAATTTACAAATAAAGAATTAGATTAAAGTCGCTCATTAATTGGTCCTTATAACCAAATATGAACATTGCTAGATGCTCTAACATCGCGTTACATGATTTATGCATGTTCAATGAGAATTATCCCATCCAAACATTAAACAAATCAGTATCAATACTGGTCATATTTTGGTTTTGAACATTGAAATCGCAATTATACTGGATTATATAGTAATGGATAGTGTTGGAACATGTATGTATCCAGCGATCAACACATACGATAGGTTTACTAAAGTATTCATTGAAATACAATTTGGACTTCCAACTGTATTATCTGGGACGTCCAAAATTTAAAGCTTGGAAGTCAGAACTTCCAACTTTTAAAAGCTAGTGGACTTAGCGCTAAATTAATATTTTCATAGAACTGTTTTAAATTTAGTTTATATTTTATTGTATTTAGAATTATTAAACGTTGTGAAGGTCATTATAATAAAAATAAGCTCTATAAAAGTTTTTTTTATTGTTTGGTTAAAGAAGAACAAAGTCCGGTAAAATCTGGTGAGGTCCGGTAATTTTTTTAAGTTATCGGACCTCAAGATTTTTATGTCTTTTGCATGGGTTGCCTATTACTTGATAGTGGACAGGATAGCTCCTCACCTGATCAGACTACCCATATGCATATCACATGAACTGTGTCACATATCAAAAGTTTATACACATTTTGTTGTTGACTTCAGGAAAAGCAGTTATAGACCTCAGACAACCCATAAAAAGTATATAAAATTTCAAGTTTGTTACCAGTTTGAATTACATTTCTTGGTATCATTTCAGGTTTTTTTATCTGATTTTGGGGAAAGGGCCTTGCCTTTTTGATGGGAAAAAAATCTCGCTATGCGGATTTTGCGGAAAATCTAAAATAATCAATTTAACATATTTTACTGTTTTTAAAATAAATTCAAGGCAACAGATAATTTAATTATGCAATATTTTTCTATTTTCTACACTGGATCAGGTTGACTTATAAATATTATAATTCAAGGTCCCCCCCCCAAATTTTTGTTTAGATATCATTGGTTTGGAGAAAATCTCTGTAAGAGGGGAAAAATATGTCATGCCTTGAACAAATTTTGTAAGGATTCCAGATACAAGGAAGTCAAAGAAAATGTAGAAGTGTTTTGATTCTTTTCAGTCCAAGCTATCAACTCAACAAGAGTATTGCCATTCTTGAAGAGTTTTTGAGACAGCATAAAATTGCCACAATCCTGCAAGAACAAAGTGGGTTGCTGAGACCGTCAACATGCTACCTATATGAATGGAAATCTGAAGGAAGGACTTTGCTATGGGAATCATTGGTATCTGAGATTGCATCCATTCCTGATAAAATGGCCAACAAGCTGAAGACTGAAATAAGGTACTGGTGAAGTATTGTCTATTGCTGGTGAAATCCCATGTTTGATTTTACTTGTAACTAAAAAAAATTAAAACATTCAATACAACAACACAACTTGCTACTCGTAAATAAATTAAAGAGCAACAACTTAGAACAAATGTGCAGTTGACTGCTCATGCTTTGGAACACAGCAGGCGAATGGGGCAGTTGATTTTGCCACTCCTGAAAGTATTTACCGCATGTCCACTATTTGAAAAATGGAAAAAAGTTTTAAAACAGCTTTAAATGTGTTGTGAGCAAGACCTTTATTATATTTTTTTTCATACCTGAACCAGTTATTGCTCACACTGTTTGGTTTTGAAATGTTAATGAACATTTCTTATTTCACAGTTCGGTTTGCTTATCTGTTAAGTATAATTTGAAGAATAAAGTCAGCCATAATAAATCATAAAAAGCTTACCATATTAAATTGGAGCCATTCCTTGAAATTCATGTCTATTTCAGTGACATTTTCCATCCCAAACGCTACATCCCCCTTCTGATCTCTGATATTCTTTCCACACTTGGTATGGTGTGTAAATACATTCGTTTGTCAAAAGACTGCAGCTTGGAATTCATCAGTCACCTTGTTGGGAAACTTTGCATCTCAGGATATGCAGGTAATATGCGCCATTATTGAAACATTGCTTTGTAACTATTTTTTTCCTATTTAAGTGATAAAATCTTGGGTTTAGTTCTTACCTCTAAATTGGAACAATATGACATTAGTATTGGCCCATTGGTGCCAGGCTAAAATGCTTTTTTTTCAGTAACCAACTGCATAAATTTGAGTTGCGTTCTGAGAAAACTGGGCATTAAGCATGTGTGTAAAGTTTTGTCCCAGATAAGTGTGTGCGGTCCGCACAGGCTAATCAGGGACCACACTTTCCGCCTAAACTAGATTTTTGCTTAGAAGAGACTTTTTTTAAACAGAAACTATCATAGAAGCGGAAAGTGTCATCCCTGATTAGCCTGTGCAGACTGCAGAGGGTAATCTGGGATGACACTTTAAGCACCTGCATTAAATCCTCTCTCACAGAGCAAGGCCCATTTGACCAAACTCCTGGAAGTTTCAACAATGTACTGTTCTCGTATAATTTGTGTAAAAGTTGGCACTTCTGTATTAAAGAGTTTTAAAGAGTTTTTGTATTCGTCTCATCATCTCTATTCCACATACCCTGAAACATATTGACTTTTCTGCTCAGCCTGTGAATTCTGGGCCTCTTTCCTGCAAACAAATACATTTTTAGCAATTGACCAATAATGAGTCTTTAACAAGTCTGTCCCATAAATATAAGCTGAAAGTTCTTTATATATGAGCATGCTTTGGGAAAATAGGGCTTAATGCACATGCGTACAGTATAATCCCAGATAAGCCAGTAAAGTCTGCATTATCACAAACGATTCTTTTAGCCTATACTGAATTTTAGATTTGAAGAGACTTCCTTTAAACGAGAAATTCCCTTAAAGTGGAAAGTGTGGTGCCTGATAAGCTGAAGGGTCTGCACAGGCTAATCTTAGATGACACCTTATGCGCAGGCTAATTTGGGATGACACCTTATGCGCAGGCTAATTTGGGATGACACCTTATGCAGGCTTATCTGGGATGACTTTATACACAGGCTAATCTGGGATGACAACTTATGCACAGGCTAATCAGAGATGACACCTTATACACAGGCTAATCTGGGATGACACCTTATGCACAGTCTAACCTGGGATGACAACTTATGCACAGGCTAATATGGGATGACACCATATGCATAGGCAAATCTCGGATAACACCTTATGCACAGGCTTAACTGGGATGACACCTTATACACAGGCTAATCTGAGATGACACCTTATGCACCGGCTTATCTGGGATGACACTTTATGCACAGGCTAATCTGGGATGACACCTTATGCACAGGCTAACCTTGGACAATGCCTTATGCACAGGCTAATCTGGGATGACACCTTATGCACAGGCTAATCTGGGATAACACCTTATACACAGGCTTATCTGGGATGACACCTTATGCACAGGCTAATCTGGGACGATGCCTTATACACAGAATAATCTGGGATGACACCTTATGCACCAGCTTATCTGGGAAGACACCTTATGAACAGGCTAATCTGGGATGACACCTTATGCACAGGCTAATCTGGGATGACACCTTATACACAGGCTTATCTGGGATGACACCTTATGTACAAGCTTATCTGGGATGACACCTAATGCACATGCTTATCTGGGATGACACCTTATACACAGGCTAATCTGGGATGACACCTTATGCACTGGCTAATCTGGGATGACACCTTATGCACAAGCTAATCTGGGATGACACCTTATGCACATGCTTATCTGGGATGACACCTTATACACAGGATGGGATGACACCGTATGCACCGGCTTATCTGGGATGACACTTTATGCACATGCCAATCTGGGATGACAGCTTATGCACAAGCTAATCTGGGACAATGCCTTATGCACAGGCTAATCAGGGATGACACCTTATGCACAGGCTTATCTGGGATGACACCTTATGCACAGGCTAATCTTGGATGACACCTTATGCACAGGCTAATCTGGGACGATGCCTTATACACAGGCTAATCTGGGGTGACACCTTATGCACCAGCTTATCTGGGAAGACACCTTATGCACAGGCTAATCTGGGATGACACCTTATGCACAGGTTTATCTGGGATGACACCTTATACACAGGCTAATCTGGGATGACACCTTATGCACAAGCTGATCTGGTATGACACCTTATGCACATGCTTATCTGGGATGACACCTTATACACAGGCTAATCTGGGATGACACCTTATACACAGGCTTATCTGGGATGACACCTTATGCACACGCTTATTTGGGATGACACCTTATGCACATGCTAATCTGGGATGACACCTTATACACAGGCTAATCTGGGATGACACCTTATACACAGGCTTATCTGGGATGACACCTTATGCACACGCTTATCTGGGATGACACCTTATGCACATGCTAATCTGGGATGACACCTTATACACAGGCTAATCTGGGATGACACTGTATGCACCGGCTTATCTGGGATGACACTTTATGCACATGCCAATCTGGGATGACAGCTTATGCACAAGCTAATCTGGGACAATGCCTTATGCACAGGCTAATCTGGGATGACACCTTATGCACAGGCTTATCTTGGATGACACCTTATGCACAGGCTAATCTTGGATGACACCTTATGCACAGGCTAATCTGGGACGATGCCTTATACACAGGCTAATCTGGGATGACACCTTATGCACCAGCTTATCTGGGAAGACACCTTATGCACAGGCTAATCTGGGATGACACCTTATGCACAGGCTTATCTGGGATGACACCTTATACACATGCTAATCTGGGATGACACCTTATGCACAGGCTAATCTGGGATGACACCTTATGCACAGTCTAATCTGGGATGACGCCTTATGCACAAGCTAATCTGGGATGACACCTTATGCACAGGCTAATCTGGGATGACACCTTATGCTCAGGCTAATCTGGGATGACAACTATGCACAGGCTAATCTGGGACAAAGCCTTATGCACAGGCTAATCTGGGATGACACATTATGCACAGGCTTATCTGGGATGTCACATTATGCACAGGCTAATCTGGAATGACACCTTATGCACAGGCTAATCTGGGATGACACCTTATGCTTAGGCTAATCTGGGATGACACCTTATGCACAGGCTAATCTGGGATGACACCTTATGCTCAGGCTAATCTGGGATGACACCTTATGCACAGGCTTATCTGGGATGACACCTTATGTAGAGGCTAATCTGGGATGACACCTTATGTACAGGCTAATCTGGGACGACGCCTTATGCACAGGCTAATCTGGGATGTCACATTATGCACAGGCTTATCTTGGATGACACAGTATGCACAGGTTAATCTGGGATGACACCTTATGCACAGGTTAATCTGGGATGACACCTTATGCACTTGCTAATCTGGTACAACGCCTTATGCACAGGCTAATCTGGGATGACACCTTATGCAGAGGCTAATTTTGGATGACACGTGCACAGGCTTATCTGGTATGACACCGTATGCACAGGTTAATCTTGGATGACGCCTTATGCACATGCTTATCTGGGATGACACCTTATGCAGAGGCTAATCTGGGATGACACCTTATGCACTTGCTAATCTGGGATGACACCTTATGCACATGCATCAAGCCTACTTATCCAAGAGAAAGGCTCATAGTTAACCCTTAACCACTCAGAAATGCACTTTCACACATTTGAAGTCCTTAAGAAAATGAAATTTAATTTATGTTTTTTCTTAATATTTTCAAGTTCAAAAGGCTTCATTTCTAATCCTAAGATACTGATGAGCAACAAACAGCATAAAACCTGAACAAACTGCCAGTTACTCGCAGGCTGGTCTGGTTTTATGCTGGTTGCAAAAGCCATTTTCACTTTGCTTCTAATGGGGAATGGGTTAAACAACAAATGCAGAGAGACTGTTTTGACCAAATTCAGGTTTTCAATAAAATTGCAGCAATCATTTACATTAAAAGCTCAGCAGCACTTTCAACATTTATAATGCATTTGCTTGAGCTGTAGAAAGAACTGTTACGATATTTTAAGAAATTTTTTGATAAATTTCATCTGAAAAGTACACAAGTTTAATTTGCAAAAGAATTTATTTTAATGCAGTATGCTTGAAACTTTGCAATTGTTTTCAGACCAATTCTGGGATATTATGCTTCAACAGACCATGCTGTTGGTCCGCCAAGATTTCATTTGGAGCAGAGTAATGGAAACCATAGTTACAAGAGTGCCGGACAGATGTATGGAGAGCGTTCTAGTTCCTCTTGTAAAGGCTTTAGGCTGGTAAGACAAGAGGCATGTTTGCATCCTAGTTGAGTTTTTTCTTGATACTGACCTGAAACCGCCCTGCAGGGATCAGCTGTTGTAGAAAATAGGCATAGATAAGGAGTACAAATTACTTCATGATCTATTTATTTTTCGCAAGCTATTTGGCCGGTTTCCATTACACTCGATCTTTACCTTAGACTTTGTAATTATTTTAGTTTAAACCTATTTATTTTAGCTTGATTGCATCGAAAGCCTAAGGCTTATATAAACGCTCTCGAGTCCATTTCCTGGGCCTAGAACCAGTACTTGGTGTCTATGGCGGAGATCTAAAGAACGCTCCCTTGGTGGGGATCGAACCCGTGACCTTCCTGTCGCTAGGCGGACACCATATCCATTACACCACGGCGACCTGTAATTATTTTGATTGTCTTTTAACCATAATAACAAACTAAAGTGAGTGTACTCATGTATTTACATGTTTGCATTATGCTATTTTCAAGTATCAGCCTTTTACACAATTCATTGGGTACACATTTTGTGTAATTTCAATCACGTACACTTTCATGGGGGTTTGATTTTGCTCAATTCCATTTGCGATTTTGCTTATTTGGCATTATTTTCCAGATACCGATGAAATTAAGAAAAATGCTATTGAATTGATAAAATGTCAACACTTAGATGATATTTGCTGTTGTTTTAATATCCCTTTGGCTACAACAGATATCTGTATAAAACTTTTTATGTCTGAATTTGCGTGTGTAGTTGTTACATTGGGAAATGAAAAACAGGCATATGGGGAAATATCAAAACAGAATGCAGCCTTGATGTGAAAATGAAAGATTTTATAATTATCAAAAAATTAAGAAGACAAATTTTTTTATACTAAAAACAATTTATATTAAGTTATTTGAACATCTATACATGTATGTATATAGGCATGTCTATGGGACTTTTGCAATAAGATATACACATTTTCTGTGTGTATGGCATTAATAAATATTTAAACTATAAATGAAACATTCAATAAATGAAATTTTGAAAAAAATGATACATTATGAATGATTTACTCTGTACATATTGATTAATATGTAACTTGTGTAGAGGCTGACTAATTGTCAAATTGGTACATGTTTGTGGTGTTAATAAATGGAATGGTGGGGACACAAAGAAATGCGAGAAGTAGACATCTTCAAAATACAGCATTTCCATAGTATGCAGTGAAAAGTAATTTATATAGTAATTGATAATTGTTAATTGTTATGTAATAGTTACAGTTAAAATTAAATCTAAGGTACATTAAGTTTTGTATTAACAGTTCTTACATGTTTAATACATTTTGTTGTTAATGATCTATGATGTAGGGCATATTAAACACTATATTTATATGGATAACTGGTAATTGGCCTTTTGTACCTATCAGTACATGTATATTATTTTCCACCACCAAAAGTTGAAGGAATATATACCAGTATATGTTAGACATCATAACATCCATGCATGTGTGCTTGCTTTCAACCATCACACTCTGGGGGCAACTTTTTTTGTGTATGCTTTTCCTCAAACTTTTTACATTTAAATGCTACAAAGAATTTAGCTGGTTATCAAACATTGGCCTCCATGTTTTGTCTAAAAACATGTCCAAAATGTTTGATGAAGATTTGATGATTATGTTTATTAGGTCTGTAATACAAAAAATATTGTCAAGGTTTTTCAATTGTGTTATTTTTTTTTAAGAGTTGTATATAATGGTTTCTGTGTGCAACATTTTATGTGCCATTTTTGGCAAACATATATAGAATAATTTAAATTATCTGCAAATGCTACAGCACATAATAATTGTCAAGATGTAACGATTGTGTTTTTTAAGGAGTTATTACCCAGATATTAAAATAACATATAAGGGCTCATCAGCTCTGCGCCTCCTACATATTGCTTGTGATTTTCATAGATTTGTTTACTGAATAATTGTATCCTTAATGATACAGTGCATATTTTCAAAGTTTGCGATTGTATTATTTGTTAGCTTCAGTTATTGTCTCTCATTTAAAGTTACATATAGAAATGATTTGCCCAACTCAAACTTTCACAACCACATTATTTTAAAAGAGGCATTGTCACCCCCGGAAACCTGATATGCTGTGAAAAGTTGGATGTGCTTGGAAAAGTTGCAGATAGATTTCGCTGAATTTTGTCAGGGTAAGTTAATCCAGTTCTATAATTGTTTTAAGGCATTTTTGAATTAAAACATATTTTTGTTTATGCAAAGGAGGTATAACCATGTTTGTTAGAAAAATCCTGGTTATTATTATTCATATTTATTGAAATATGGCTATTAAAAGTCGACGAGGCAGGGATTTGTCCCATATTAAGCACTTGATTTACAAATTTCTTTAAAGGTATGCCAGTGAAAAAGTTTTTGCACCGACAATTATATCAACCAATGTCCCCGAGTAACATATCCGCCAGGGTTTCTTAAACAATTTTGTATTGGTTTAAAAATTAGACTTTACATTCAACATGTTGATGAAAAAAAGATATGACCTGGTGCAGTTCAAAAGATGTCAAGATATGACAGGAGTGCAGTTCGTTTATAAACTTAAAAGCTCACTAATAGTAACCAGGATTTTAGTAACATACATGGTAATACCTCCTTTGCATATACTAAAATATAGTTTAATTCAAAAATGCCTTTAAACAATTATAGAACTGGATTTACTTACCCTACCAAAATTCAGCCAAATCTATCGGCAACTTTTCCAAGCACATCCAACTTTTCACAGCATATCGGGTTTCCGGGGGTGATTGTTCTCTGTTTAAAATAAAAATTCCTGAGGGTTGTGATTGCATTTTTTTTAAACGTTTGACATCAATGTTCCATTGAGGTATGCAGTGTCAGTGACAGCTGTTTAAAAAATTTTATGCTCTCCCAAAATTTATTTTGGGGGGAGCATATAGTCGCCGCTTCATCTGTCTGTGTGTGCGTCTGTCTGTCTGTCCGTGCACAATTTTTGTCCGGGCTATTTCTAAGCAACTAATGACCGGAATTCAATGAAACTTTATGGGAAGCTTCACTACCAAGAGGAAATGTGCATATTATCAGCGGGTTCTGGTCGGATGATTGTTCAGTTATGGCCCCTTGAAATTTTCTATAAAAAAATTCTTGTCCCCCCAACTACTGTGCCCTCAAGACGTTTCCTTTTATCTTAATATATAGTGCAATATTGTGACAAAAAAAGCCTTTGGGGAGCATCACCCGTCTCTGACAGTTTCTTGTTTATTTTGTCCCCCACCACTATAGTGAGGGACATATTGTTTTTGCCCTGTCTGTTGGTTGGTTTGTGTGTTTGTTTGCTCGAACTTTAACATTTTGCCATTACTTTTGCAATATTCAAGATATCAACTTCATATTTGGCATGCCTGTGTATCACATGGAGCTGCACATTTTGAGTGGTGAAAAGTCAGGTCAAAGTCATCCTTTAAGGTCAAAGATCAAATATATAGATTCAAAGCGGCGCAAAAGGGGACAAAGTGTTTCTGACAAACACATATCTTGTTTTTTATTTTATTGATTTGTAATGCAATTGCTTAGAATGCAATATTTGTGTTGCAGGTATGGATTGATGGATCGTTTCCTTGGCAACTGTGTAACTCAGAACCAAAAGATTCAGCTGTTATTGTGCACCAAGCTAATTTTTCACAGATACTTTAGCACAGTGAGTTTAGCCCTCTGCCACGCTCTTTGATGCATATGTAGTCCGTTAGGAAATTAAATTTAATTTAAGACCTTTTTTAAATAGATACAGGTTTAAAAGCCTTCATTGTTTTAGGCTGATCTGGTGTTATGCTGATTGCATCTAGCCAATTTTACAGATACAGTAAGTGTAACTTAGGCATTGTATACTGCATAAGAAGATGTGTGCTTTA
The DNA here is from genome assembly GCF_020536995.1 of Dreissena polymorpha. Taxonomy (NCBI): domain Eukaryota; kingdom Metazoa; phylum Mollusca; class Bivalvia; order Myida; family Dreissenidae; genus Dreissena; species Dreissena polymorpha. Next base: position 66,909,241 of record NC_068356.1, read on the forward strand.
CTTGTGGAACCAGTAAATAAATATAAGCTACACTTTGAGAAAACAGGGTTTTAATGCATGTGCTTTAAGTGTCGTCCCAGATTAGCCTGTGTAGTACGCATTACTCACAGTCAAATCAGGGACGACATTTACCGCTTCTGCTTTATGGCATTATTTATTATCCCCCGCCAAATGCGGAGGGATATTGTTTTGGCGTTGTCCAACCTTCCGTCTTTTCTGTCCGTCCGGAGCCATATCTTGGAAGTGCTTTGGCGGATTTTATTGAAACTTGGTATGAGTATGTATATGGATAATAGGATGATGCAAGCCAAATGGCATTGTACACCATCAGTTAATAACAGAATTATGGCCCTTGGTATCTTGAAAAAATGCTTTTTTGTGTGTCCGGAGCCATATCTTGGAAGTGCTTTGGCACACAAAGTCAATATTACCCCATATTACCTGACTCCACTAGTCTGATATTAGCTAATTGGACTACAGGCAAAAAGAAACAGGTTCTAATATCACTTTTTATAAGCTGGCCACCTGTTTATACAATTATGTTACAATTGTGTATAATTTGTTTTATAAGTACTGACATTCCTTATTTACAGCCTCAGGTCTTGCAGAATGTGATTGGATATTTGGCGACAGGGGCAAGTAGAAAGTACCTGTATGCAAAGGTATGAATCTTAAATGGTACATATTGTAGACATAAAGACAGTAACCAGTATCAGTGATGGCATTTTACATATACACAATGATTCATGATGCATTTGATGTTGCCCTTGCTACAAGCTTGTGTTTTGTGTGTTTAAATGTTGTTGCATAAATTTGCACTACACAAAAAATTAGAAGAACTGGATAAATTACATCATATATGCTTAAACATCAGTATTTTCTGTTCAATAAAAAGTATATTTTTGTCAATATTACGTCTAGTTGATGCTTGTTTTCAGATGCTGAAGGAGCTGGTGCAGGTGTGGGGCGACCGCAGCTCAGTACAGCACACGTCATACGAGCAGCACTACTACCTCACACAGGCACTTGTCATCTCTATGGCCTTCCTCAACGACCCTCAGAAACATGAGCTCAAAGATGGTGAGACAATTATCGACTAGAACATTGACGAATGGGAGATTAAATGTGAAACTATAGTTTCTGAATGATATTTTTATTGACTTGACCGGCCCTCATAAACATGAGCTGAAAGACAGCTAGATAATCCTTGGCTAGCATTTTGATGACTGGAGATTAAATGTGAAACAGTTACTTCATCTTTATACTTTTATATTGACTTGATATTGAATCATTAACTTATGGCCAGTTTTTTGCTTGATCATTCTTTGACCTTTCAAGAACATGAGCTGAAAGATGGTGTGAAAATTGTTGGCTGGTACAAGGATACATTGAGAACTGTTCTTCCCTCTTTATATTTTTAATTGGTTTCCAACAAAAGGGTTGGTATTGAAGGATTAATTTATTTATTTATTTATTTATGACCAGATTATTGACTTGACAGGAAAAGGGTTGGCATTAAGGGAGAATGGTATGGCCTGTTTTTAGCTTGACTTTTCATCAACTATTCATTCAATAGTTGGAGCTGTGCTCCTGAACCATTTTTCTGCGTCTACCTCTGGTGATGTTATGGCTTAGATTTGTGTGAAACCACTCCATACCACTCTTTTGTACAACAGCTATTCAAGAAAAACCTAGTTATTTATCCTTTCCCACATAAGAAGCAGAGTTAAAATGGCTTTTGCAAACAGTATAAAACCAGAACAGCTGGTTGCAAAAGCCATTTTGTCTGTAACTTGCAGTCTGTTCAGGTTTTATTCTGTTTGCTGCTCATCAGTATCTAAGGGTTTGAAATGAAACCTTTAAAACTTGAACCTAGTAAGAAAGCTCTTTAACAACATTTAACTTTGGAAGGGACTACAAACACGTCAAAATATGTATCTAAGTGGAAAAGGGTTAATTAAAGATTGCTTTTGCTCATAAAATACATGCACAGCCCATTGGAAGCTACAGTAAGTACAGTTTCATGCCCAGTTTTATTCACCAGAGTTGCTCCGTCACCTGTTGACCAGTGTTGACAACCACATCAGCTTTGCGGATGCCCGGATCAGGAAGCTGGGAATGCTAGTTGGAGAGATCATCACACGCAAACTGGAGCCGGATGGGCCTGACCTAAACTTTGAGGTGGGCCTGTGACATTAGCAAATGATGCTTGTGTAAAAAATCTGGTTTTGATGTCACATATCTGGTGCTTGAGTCACATATCTGGTGTTTTTGTCACATATCTGGTGCTAGTGTCACATATCTGGTTCTTGTGTCACATATCTGGCAATTGTGTCTAAAATCTGGTTCTTGTGTTTAATATCTGGTTCTTGTGTCTTATATTTGGTGCTTGTGTAACAACTCTGATGCTTGTGTCACATACCTGGTGTTTGTGTCACAACTCTGGTACTTATGTCACAATTCTGGTGCTGATGTCACATATCTGATGCTTGAGTCACATATCTGGTGCTTGAGTCACATATCTGATGCTTGTGTCACATATCTGATGCTTGTGTCACATATCTGATGCGTGTGTAACATAGCTGCTGTTTGTTTCTCATATCTGGTGCTTGTGTCACATATCTGGTGCTTGTGTCACATATCTGGTGCTTGTGTCACATATCGGTTGCTTATGTCACATATCTTGTGCTAATCTAAAAACGTTTTAATTGGATCTAAAATAAGTAAAGATCTTGCCCTGATAAAAAAAAATAAATATCAGTTTTAAGAGTAAAAAGTTGCTTATGTTATGCAGTCGTATAATTATTTTTAAGTTCATGATGTTGTCTAAATTAATATTTATATTGTATGTTTGATTTTAAATTTTCATATAATACTTATTATAAATTTACACAGGTAATTTTTTTTAAACAAACTTAAGAATAGTGGGGAAATAGAAGTACTTTGATTATTTTGCTGCCCCTCTTTGCAAGCCAGAAAGTAGCAAATGTACTATGTCACAAGAAGAGAAGATAATGGTCATAAACTTTTTGGAAAAAACTTGGCTTAATACATGTGTGTTTAATTTTATAAAAAAATCTGTAATGTGCTTTTAGCGAAAATTAAGTATAGGCGGAAAGTGTCATTCCTGATTAGCCTGTGTGGACTACTGGCTAATCTGGGACAACACTTAAAGGAGAAATGCTGTTCTTATAATAAAATTTGATATTTTATCAATTGATATATTCTTAAATGTTTTTGACACTCAAAAACAATCATTTGTTTTATGTAAACCGCTCATGTGTATTTCCGCCACCTATTTTGGTTGTGACTTGACACAAGGCACATGACACGGAAACTCGCACATTGTTATTACGGATTGAAGCTTGAACACTTCGCCCTGAAAGTCAACTTTGACAATCAATATCGAGTAATTTTATTAGTTTTTTTGTTAAGTTTTATTTCAAGCTTGTGTTTCAATTAGTTTTCTGCATGACAATCATTAATCAACATGGTTCAGTATGTTTCTTTCGGGTGCATACACCGTCTGGACAAAACTTCAAAATACACAGATTGGTTTTCATATTTTTAATGCCTTTGATATTTTCTGAAATTGTGCAAAATGTATGAGTATTACAAGAAACATGGAAATGCATTATTGTTATGCCTTTACAGATACGGATTATTAAAAAAGCCACTATTTCTTATAAGCATGTATGCATCAATGGTTTGGAAACGAAAACATGTTATTTGAACCCTTCGATTATCATTAAGAAGTTATGGTGTGTGTCACCAATAATATTGAGAGTGTCTAAATTATTATTTATACTTGCTTATCAATCATTTTACCTCAACTTATAAGAAATTATGAGAGAATAAAAAATAAGTAATAGTAAACTTAGTTATACTGATATTAAAACCAAATAATTTGCTGTTAAATACACAGACTCGTAACATTGTAAGGGTTTTAAAAAGCATGTCATTTCATCTTTAACTCCATTATGCCAGAGCAAGGCTCATAACTTTCTTGTTTCTAGGTGGGGGATGATGATGAAGTGAAAGAGCTGAGATCCTTACTGGTTGTGCCAGAAGACCATTTCAACATTGAAATACCAGAGTAAGTATAACAATAATGCTACTGTTATCTTTTGAGTACTTGTATTTTAACCCTTTCCCCCATAAGAACCAAAGTGAAAATGGCTTTCGCAACCAGCCTAAAACCAGAACAGCCTGCGAGTAACATGCAGTCTGTTCAGGTTTTATGCTGTTTGCTGCTCTTCAGTAACTAAGAGTTGGAAATGTGCCTATAAAACTTAAATTTAATAAGAAAGGCATTTTATTAAATGTTACTTTCTAAGGGACTTCAAATGCATCAAAATATGTATCTATTTTTAAGTGATTAAGAGTTAATTAGGATGTAAGGCTTATACAAATATTTGTGACATATGATGCAATTCAAAATTATATATCCACCATAATTTATAGTGCACATTAAAATGCTAGTCCAAAGTGTTATTTTTATGCCCCCGAAGGGGGGCATATAGTGTTCAGACTGTGCGTCCGTCTGTCCGTCTTTCCGCCACACTTTGCGTTTAGGTTTCACGTTTATGTTTCGAAAAATGCTCAAAATGTCCCTTCACATAGCAACTTGATATTTGGCATGCATGTGTATCTCATGGAGCTGCACATTTTGAGTGGTGAAAGGTCAAGGTCATCCTTCAAGGTCAAAGGAAAAAAAAACATGAATCCAAGCAGTAGGGGGGCATTGTGTTTCTGACAAACACATCTGTTGTTTCAATATATATTTATCATAGTTAATTAGCAAATAAACAATAAAATGTTATTATGATGCAAAGGAATACAGCCTCAAGATCGTTTGCCTAAATTCTTTTATTCTCACCCAGCAATGACAATGTCTTATCAAAGTTGTTTGATCACTAATAAGTTACAGCCAAGCCAAAAATATGTGTATTCTAACATAATTTTAATCAATTTATGGGCAACTTAAGTCAGAATGATAGTTTACTTTAAAATTCTTATGGTTGCGACTTTTAAATTGTCAACGAACAGTTTCAAACGCTAATTTGGGTCATTAGTTTATTTTGTGACACACATTTTTTCTTTTGAAGTGAATTGAGCATGCTGCTGTCAGAAAATGGTACAGAAGTGGCACTCCTTGGAATCGATGAATTCCTGGAAAGCAGTGAACCCAGCTCTGTGATGTCATCAGCAGGTGCACAGAAACCAGTGACATCATCAGTGACATCATCACAGGATATACAAACATGTGACCCACCATCAGATCTTGATAGGTACTGGTAATCATGTAAATGACAACATAGAAAGAATAATGATAGCTGGTCCTGATACAGTTTTCTTCAGCCATATTATCTAATTTCAAAATTCTTCTAATGTTTTATCTTTTTCAATCGGGTTTTAAGAAAAAAATGTAGCCAAATAGATCTTGCATTCACTAATTTGGGGAATGGCAATGTAGGCCCTGATAAGAGACATGTGTTGCTGTTACTGTCAAGTTTTTGTTTCAAAATGGTTTCTTCTGACATGAAGGTGGAAAAACTTGCATTTAGTAACGATTGTAAAATCCCATTTAACACATTTGTAAATAATATTTATTCTATTAATGGTTTTATACTGTTTTAGTGATGATGACCTTGAGCCTTATGACCTTACAAATGATACAGATAAGTCCAAGGTCAAGCAACCAAAGTATATTCGGGATTGCATGGAAGGTGAGAATAATGACGGAAATAACAGAAACAACTTTAGATAATATTTTATTCTTTAAAATATAAACAGGTTTTGAGGTAGACAATTCTACAGAAATTGTATACAGTACAGTTCTTTTTTGTGGGTGTAAATAAAGACCTACTTTGCTAATGAAATGTGTAAATTTAAGTTAACCCTTTCAGTGCGGGAACAGAATTTTAAAGGCCTTTGCAAACAGTTTGGATCCAGATGAGACGCCACAGAACGTGGCGTCTCATCAGGATCCAAACTGTTTGCTATTCTGATAGTATTCTTTGAAAAATATCGAAGAAAATGCTAATTTTAGAAATTCAGCAGACGACATTTAAGCAGACGACAAATTTCCCAGCATGCAAAGGGTTCATGATTTGTTTAATCTAGCTAACTGTCTGGTATGCATTTGTTCCATGTAACTGGTATACAGCATACAGTTTGTTTTCTTACATGATTATTGTGGTTTGTAAATTGTAGATCTGATCAACAATGAGGGGCCAAACAAAGTTGGGGAAGCCCTTAAAGCAGCAGAGTCTCTCATCAGAGGAAATCCTTTTGGTCTTACAGAGGTATGTGGACTCGGTATTAACCTTTTCCTACTTAGAAACAAAGTGAAAATGGCAAACAGCATAAAACCTGAACTGCCTGTGAGTAACTCGCAGTCTGTTCAGGTTTTATGCTGTTTGCTGCTCATCATGAGTATCTGAGGGTTGGAAATGAAGCCTTTAAAACTTGAATATAGTAAGAAAGGTCGTATATTAAATATAACTTTATTAGGGACTATAAATGCGTCAAAATACGTATCTAAGCGGTAAACGGTTAAACTGTTTTTAAAAAAAATTGCAAAGATTGCAAAAAAAGCCTAAGGCTTATTTGAAACGCGCTGGAGTCCATTTCCTGGGACTAGAACCACTACTTGGTGTATATGGGGGGAAATCTAAAGAATGCTCCTACAGTGGTGATCGAACCCGTGACCTCCCGATCTCTAGGTGGATACCATATCCATTACACCACAGCGACCTCAACGACATTTAAAATCTTGGTCACTTTGCATTCAGATCTGTGCCCATATACACAAACAAACATTTGGATGAAGTTAAATCATAGAGATTACTCTTACTACTATTAAGTTTTTAACCAGGTTTTTAACTAGGTTTTCCGAAGGAAAAAACTGGTTATTAGATTGGCGAATGCGGGCTGGCTGGCTGGCTGGCGGGCGGGCTGGCGGGCGGGCGGAACAAGCTTGTCCGGGCCATAACTATGTCGTTCATTGTCAGATTTTAAAATCATATGGCATATTTGTTCACCATCATTAGACGGTGTGTCGCGCGAAATAATTACGTCGATATCTCCAAGGTCAAGGTCACACTTTGAGTTCAAAGGTCAAAAATGGCCATAAATGAGCTTGTCCTGGCCATAACTATGTCATTCATTGTGAGATTTTAAAATCATTTGGCACATTTGTTCACCATCATGGGACGGTGTGTCGCACGAAAGAATCACGTCAATATCTCCAATGTCAAGGTCGCCACGACTAAAAATAGATTTTTTTTTAAAAACAAACTTACAAAGGGGGTTAATTTTGTTTGTTCATTTCAAAAGTTCAGTTTGAGTTTTCTCCCTTTATCAGATTTTTTTTCACAATGAAAACCTGGTTTTGTGACAATTTTGTCCCTTGTTGTTTTTAAATTGAATATTGAGTCTAATTTGGCATTTTACTCATATGATAACATTATGTGTTTTAATAGAACAATTAGTTTATGAAATAAGCACCATGTAAGCCTGTTTTTCGTATATCAAATCTGAAGTAATTCTTCTTGAATCTGAGCCTGTTCTTTATTCTTAAGTCTAAAAATGGGTTGGTGAATACAGGCAATGGCTTTTTAATAACAGATTTAATGCAATTGAAGTTGATAAATTGGTATATTGGTTAATGTTTAATACCTACTTGGTTTCTTGGCATAGAAGTTTGTCTGATTTTATCAGGTGAAAATTTTAACATTAATTGTTAAGAAAAACCAAACACTTATGGTGATTAAGATGTATTTCAGAACCCTGTATACTTTTTGTATGTATGTTAACCTGATTGTTTGCTCTGTGTTTCAGATCAGTGCTGAGTTTTCTAAAGTTTTACTGCATCTCACCGATGAATACTCCTTGCCTGACTTCAGGAAAAACAGATTTAACTCCCTTGTGGCTTTGGCAGTAATGGCACCTAAACAGGTGTGCAACATATCACTTACTTACCATAGTTGGGCACTTGCCTCGCTGTGGTTTTGACAATTGTTTAATGCCTGGTCTAAAACAAGGAGAACAATTTAAGCTGATATATATAGCTTGGCATTTGTGTCTGGATAATGATGCTCCTGTTGAGAGGTAAATATGCAGCATCCCCATGTCACTGTTTTAAAGTTAAATTTAATTAAAGACCTTTTTTCACTAAATTCATCTTTTAAAGGCTTCATTTCCAACCCTTAGATACTGATGAGCAGCAAACAGCATAAAGCCTGAACAGACTGCGAGTTACTTGCAGGCTGTTCTGGTTTTATGCTGTTTGCATATAGCCTTTTTACCCTTTGCTTCTGAGAGGGGGTTATTGTTTTCAGATGAAAGTTCACACTAGTGTTTGGGGTCTACAAATACAATCTAATTATTGGAAACTTACTATTTTTCTTCTGGATCATCATGCAAGAAAAGTGATCAAGGCTGTTAACTGTGAGCTACAATTTAGCAGAAGTATGGCCCTTGTGTGTGCTTACCCCTTTCTTACTTAGAAGCAAAGTGAACATGGCTATGTGCAAGGGCCGCAACTTGTAGCCAGAGCTTAGTACTGGCTTTGGGGCCAGTAAGTTCACAGTGAAGGCAACTGTTACTAAAAATAGGAAAACAGTTGACGAGAATAATTTAGAGTTTTGAGAAAGGTATTGCATTAAAATGTGTGTGTAGTTGTATGTATGCACCGTGTTTGGTATTGCATAGTTATTTAAACAAAAAATAATAGATTGGTAAAACAATTAAAATCTCGTTTTTCGGTATAGTCATATTTCTTGTAGAATCTAAGATAAGTACAAAATATAAAAATGTGTTATATCCTTTGTATTTTGTTGATACATTTTTTACCACTACATTACTTTTCAGGATTTGTTCACGTTTATATTTAAGCTTATTGGATATTACTCAACAAAATTATCCATATACCATATATATATATATATATATATATATATATATATATATATATATATATATATATATATATATATATATATATATATATATATATATATACTGTATAACATTGGTACTAACCAGTCTTTCCAAGATTTGTCTGTTTTGACTTAATTTTTTATTAATGCTTTAGGTGGCCTGTTACCTATCAGAGCAGTTTTATGAAAGGAACTACAGCATAAGACAGCGACTTGATGTCATAGAGGTGTGTGGGATACTCTTCTGTTACTATGGTACCCAGGAAGCTTTAGATTCTGTGCAAGTACTTGGTACTTAGGGATTTCAAAGCATTAGATTCTGTGCAAGTACTTGGTACTTAGGGATTTCAAAAATTTAGATTCTGTGCAAGAACTTGGTACCCAGGGATTTCAATAGATTTTGAAAACCAGCAGTCAAATGACCTAATGATAGACGTGTTTATTGGTCAAATAAAATCTTCAGGAGTCACAATACTTTAGCTTAGACTTATTTTGTTTCTGAATATGTGTAAATACTCAGTAAATGTTTTGTTTATGTTTTGGCTTTAGCTTTTTGGTAGCATTTCTGTCAAAATGATGCAAGGCAGATTATTTGCAGGAGTCAAAAGTGAGAAAATTTAAACATTCTTGCATCAAGAACCAGGATTCTTTTTCAAATGAAATCCCTGGTACATGTATTTTTTCCTTACTTTTTAATAGAATATCTAACTATGGACTATGGTTAACACTTTACAAATTGAAGGTTAATGCAAGCTTACAGCGCTGTTTATATTTTAACTGCATAGACAACATGCAGATGTTACTGTGGTTGACTGTACTTTAGTTGACTGAACTGTATTTGACTGTACTGTAGTTGCCTGTACTGTTGTTGATTGTACTGTAGTTGACTGTACTATTGTTGACTGTTCTGTAGTTGACTGTACTGTAGTTGACTGTACTGTTGTTGAATATACTGTTGTTGTCTGTATTGTAGTTGACTGTACTTTAGTTGATTGTACTGTAATTTATTGTACTGTTGTTGACTTTACTGTTGTTGACTGTGTTGTAGTTGACTGTACTGTAGTTGATTGTACTGTTGTTGACTTTACTGTTGTTGACTTTATTATAGTTGACTGTACTATAGTTGACTGTACTATAGTTGACTGTACTATAGTTGACTGTACTATAGTTGACTGTACTTTTGTTGACTGTACTTTTGTTGACTTTACTGTTATTGACTGTACTGTATTTGCCTGTACTATAGTTGACTGTACTATAGTTGGCCATAGTTGACTGTACTATAGTTGACTGTACTGTAGTTGACTGTACTGTAGCTGACTGTACTGTTGTTGACTGTACTGTAGTTACTGTACTCTTGTTGACGGTACTGTAGTTGACTGTAATATAGTTGATTGTACTGTAGTTGACTGTACTGTAGTTGATTGTACTGTAGTTGACTGTACTGTTGTTGATTGTACTGTTGTTGACTGTACTGTAGTTGACTGTACTAAAGTTAACTGTACTATAGGTGACTGTACTAAAGTTGACTGTAGTTGACTGTACTGTAGTTGACTGTACTGTAGTTGACTGTACTGTAGTTGTTTGTACTATAGTTGACTGTACTGTAGTTGACAGCACTGTTGTTGACTGTACTGTAGTTGACTGTACTGTAGTTGTTTGTACTATAGTTGACTGTACTATAGTTGGCCGCAGTTGACTGTACTTTAGTTGACTGTACTGTAGTTGAATGTACTGTTGTTTACTGTACTATAGTTGACTGTAGTTTGCTGTACTATAGTTGACTGTACTGTAGTTGACTGTAGTTGAATGTACTATAGTTGACTGTACTGTTGTTGACTCTACTGTAGTTGACTGTACTGTAGTTGACTGTGCTGTAGTTGACTTTACTGTAGTTGACTGTACTGTTGTTGACTGTACTGTAGTTACTGTACTGAAGATTTTTTTATAGCCATTTTAAATTGTTATCATGAAAGAAGTATGTGTATGTGTCATTGTTATCCCCACGCTTTTTGAAAAAAAGGTGGGGATATTGTGGTTATCTCCGCCGTCCGTCCGTCCGTCCGTCCGTCCGTCTGTCTGTCTGTCTGTCTGTCTGTCTGTCCGTCCGTCCTGGCCACTATCTCCTCCTACACTAAAAGCACTAGAACCTTGAAACTTACACACATGGTAGATATGAGCATATGTGCGACCCTGCACTATTTGGAATTTTGATCTGACCCCTGGGTCAAAAGTTATAGCGGTTGGGGTGGGGCCGCGTCAGAAATTATCACTCATTTTTTTAGGTTATTTTACATTTACTTCTTTATTTCTACACCGATTCACTTCAAATTGATACTGGACCTCTCTTATGACAATACGGTCAATCTCAACCATGCATGGCCCCATTCCCAACCCTGGGGCGCCCCGCCCACATAGGCCACACCCACCAAAAATTTCCATTTACTATAATTTTTTCATTTCTACACGGATTCACTTCAAATTGATACTTAACTTTTGTTATGACATTAGGGTCAATCTCAACTATGCATGGCCCCAATCCCAACCCTGGGGCGCCCGCCCACATAGGCCACACCCACCAAAAAATTCCATTTACTATAATTTTTTCATTTCTACACGGATTCACTTCAAATTGATACTGAACTTCTCTTATGACATTAGGGTCAATCTCAACTATGCATGGCCCCATAACCAACCCTGGGGCCCCGCCCACATAGACCACACCCACCCAAAATTGCCTTTACTATAATTTCTTCATTTCTACACCGATTCACTTCAAATTGATATTGAACTTCTCTTATGACAATACAGTCAATCTCAACTATGCATGGCCCCATTACCAACCCTGGGGCGCCCCGCCCACATAGACCACACCCACCCAAAATTGCCTTTTACTATAATTTCTTCATTTCTACACCGATTCACTTCAAATTGATACTGAACCTCTCTTATGACAATACGGTCAATCTCAACTATGCATGGCCCCATTACCAACCCTGGGGCCCCGCCCACATAGACCACACCCACCCATAATTGCCTTTTACTATAATTTCTTCTTTTCTACACCGATTCACTTCAAATTGATACTGAACTTCTCTTATGACAATACGGTCAATCTCAACTATGCATGGCACAATTACCAACCCTGGGGCGCCCTGCCCACATATGTCACACCCACCCAAAATTGCCTTTTACTATAACTTCTTCATTTCTACACCAATTCACTTCTAATTGATGATGAACTTCTCTTATGACAATACGGTCAATCTCAGCTATAAATGGCCCCATTACCAACCCTGGGGCACACCTAGGTCAAACATTCGGCGTGGGAATACGCGTCGGCCTCTGCCGCGCCATTTCTAGTTATTATGTTCATTTCTGCTTAAGCTGGCTATAACCACTTATGTTAGTTAAAATTTCATGTTCATGTAAAAGTGTGTAAAGGTAATTTTTAACTAACAATTTCTTGTCTCCACATTCAGGTCCTTACCAATTTTCCACTTTCAGGTTTTAGGAACAGCAGCACAGGAGCTTTCCAAGCCCACGGATCTCAACACTGGGAAGGGAGACAAGCCTAATATCAGCAAGATTGAGGAATTACCTCCCCCAAGCTCCGAGCCCGAGAAATGGCAGGAGGTGGTGCAGAGACGCATTGACAGCAAGACGAGAAGGTTTGGTCAGGGAAAAACTAGGCCTGAGCTGAAGGCTGTCGAGAACAAGTTCTCCCCCGTCGCTGGACATTTCTTCTACCCGCTTCTGAAACATTTTGATAGGTAAGACTGCAACTACTTTGGATGTTTTGTTGTAAAGGACCCATGCGTGATGTGATGTTTACAATATGTAATACTTTTATAATGTAGTATACATAATGAATAATCAATGTTATAATGTTTTTTGAGGATGTGAGTGCTGTTGACGGACATGTAAATCTATTGTCATTATTAACTGTATTTTTTATATCTCCCTGAATTTGTTTAAATTCCTTGCTCCTTTTGAATTGAACCAAATATATTATACCACTTTTATTTAAATACATGTACTGATGAACATAATAGACCACAGCAAACTGTCAGACTATCTTAGGAAGTACCTCACCAGTGTCTCTTTAAAAAAACAAACTCTTCATTGCAAAAGTTATATTTGTTGAAAATTTGCCATAAAATGACAATGTTGTATGAAGGTTGTTTAAATATGTTATTTTCACTGTCGACCTCATTTAGCATGTCTAACAGTATTTTACTAGATTTTAAATAATTTACTATTTTTTAGTTTTAAAGCCAAAGATAGTGAATGGCTCCTTAAAAAAATCAATCATGCAAATTCAGATGAAGTGGTACACTATTTCCATTACACATCATTCTAAGCTCTTCATGTTTCAGGTCAGAAAATACACTTGATCTGAGCTCTTCATGTTTCAGGTCAGAAAACACATTTGATCTGAGCTCTTCATGTTTCAGGACAGAAAACACATTTGATCTGAGCACTTCGTGTTTCAGGTCAGAAAACACATTTGATCTGAGCTCTTCATGTTTCAGGTCAGAAAACACATTTGATTTGAGCTCTTCATGTTTCAGGACAGAAAACACATTTGATCTGAGCTCTTGATGTTTCAGGACAGAAAACACATTTAATCTGAGCTCTTCATGTTTCAGGACAGAAAACACATTTGATCTGAGCTCTTGATGTTTCAGGACAGAAAACACATTTAATCTGAGCTCTTCATGTTTCAGGCCAGAAAACACATTTGAAATGAGCTCTTCATGTTTCAAGACAGAAAACACATTTGATCTGAGCTCTTCATGTTTCAGGTCAGAAAACACATTTGATCTGAGCTCTTCATTTTTCAGGACAGAAAACACATTTGATCTGAGCTCTTCATGTTTCAGGACAGAAAACACATTTGATCTGAGCTCTTCATGTTTCAGATTAGAAAACACATTTGATCTGAGCTCTTCATGTTTCAGATTAGAAAACACATTTGATCTGAGCTCTTCATGTTTCAGGACAGAAAACACATTTGATCTGATGGGGGAAGACTGTTTTGTTCTCGGCCGATTGATGTACACGCTAGGAATCGTGATGTATGCTGCAGCTAATTCCCCTGTAAGTGCACCTCAACTATCTTTATCTTACATGCATGTCTTCAGCCAGATTGAGTACTTGTAACATATTCACTGTGGTATTTCTAGTCTATCAAAGTTTCTTTTGTACTGCGTTTGAATTGGTACAAAACCAGTTAGGTAATAATGAATTGCAACCGTATAGATGTATTCTACGTTATTTTATCAAATACATTCTGTTGACTAGTGATCACTTTATAGAAAAGCCTTTTAAAATGTTCAATATTGTATTCATAGCATCCATTTAATACTGACATGGATCAGCAATTATTTTGTATCATGTAAAACACATTGTAGGGAAAAGAACAATACCAGTAGATGACTGCCAGGTCATCACACCTTTTGCTTAAAGCTTGTATTATATAATGTACTTTACATGCATAGGTATTTCAGGACTTTTTCAACAAAAGTCCTTGGAGTTACATATACTGTGACAGTTCTAAGCAACAACTCAAATTCAAATACCCATGTTGAGACCTGATATCCATCCATCTATATGACCTAATGAATTGACTTGGAAGAATTTATGTTACTCAATATGGATAAGACTCATTATAATTGCTTTACTTTCAGCCAGCAAAACAGATGGGAAAAACCCTGCTTGAATTTATCTGGGTGCTTAGATTCCACAGTGACAGGTCACTTTTTGTTTTTTTTTAAACGTGAGCATGTGAGTTGTTCTTTATTTGATGTGATCTTAATGGTTTAGTCCCGATTGTCCCACATTTTTATTTTAAGAGTAAAATATCGATAACGGAAAATACAGGTAAGTCGCATATCTGGGGCTCGAAAAGGCGTATTTATTTCGTGTATTTATTTGATTAAATTAACAAAACATAAACACAAAAGTGTTTCTCGATAAATATTTTATTTTTATTTTCTTCCAATAGAGGGAATATAGACACACTTTATTAACATTTTATATTTAATAACCAATCGATTTAATACCTATAAAAATGAAATATGAATGTATTAAAAAAAATCAAACAATCTCAGGTAATTTGTTTATTTAACAATCTCCATTTAATCTTAATATTTCGATTCAAAGCATCAATCATTCAATCCGTTATTTAATCTCCCCTCTGAATAAAGATTCTGTATACTTTAATTCGAATGGCATACTAACACTACTTAGTTATAAGTAACACTGTAATAAGATCAATGAGTATACAAGTATACATATTAAAATACAAATCTGAATCCGTCAAGCAAAATGCTCATCCCTTCGTGTTTATTAGTAAATAAATAACGTGGAATTTTGAAAAAAGTGAAGTTAGGTTAATTTATTGAAACGCATGGATATATATTAATGCATGTTTGAGATGTTCAACTGTTATTTAATTATATAAAATAACAGTTTTTATTTATCTTATTTTTTTTTAATTTAAATTGTATTTATGTTAAAGCAGACAAACAATAGATAATTATCGTTTTATACTTTGATCGTAGTTAATCATAATAAATCCTAGACATGATATTTTTTATACTTGTATTACCCATCTTACGCCTCTTCACACCTATTTGTACGGTGTATTGAATTTCTAAATGTGGGACAATCGGGACGACACCATCTTAATATGTACTCTAATTATCTAAAGACAATATTTTATAATTGGTTTCCACATTTCTTGATACAAACCAAAATGGTTTGTTAGTTACTTTTGATTTTATCAAATTTGTATGCTTACTTTGAAAGAAATGGATAGATTTAAATGGTGATAATCAACTTGTTTATGTGCACTAAATTGTTAAAACTACTTATTATTGAAATATACATCATTGCCTTTGTTGTGTTAACAAATGTGTCTAACAAGCATGCTAAATGCTTCAACCAGTGTTTTTTATTGAAGTAAATCATTTGTACAATGATTAAATCATACATGAGCACCACTTAACTCTTTCAGCGCTGGAACCGAATTTTCAAGGCTTTTGCAAACAGTTTGGATCCAGATGAGACGCTACAGAATGTGACGTCTCATCAGGATCCAAACTGTTTGCTATTCTGATAGTATTCTTTGAAAAAAATCAAAGAAAATGCTAATTTTAGAAATTCAGCAGACGACATTTTAGCAGACTACCAATTTCCCAGCATGCAAACGGTTAAAGAGCAATTAAATGTTGTGTATTGCAGCAAGGTGCGACAGGGTCTGTTGTTTGCAGTCTCCATGGTCTACCTGTCGGTACCTGCTCACATGCTTCTAAATGATCTACAGCAAGAGGTGTTTGAATCCAAAAACTGGCTCGAAGGTATTTGTTGCACATTTATTAATAATGGAATAGTATGGTTTAATGGCAACTTTTTTTGGAAAAACAATATGTTTTAGAATCCCAAAACTGGCTTTATGGAATGTTGGTCTGTTTTATGCACATTTAAAATAGAAAAGTATGGTATACTGGCAAGTTTGTTTTAGAAAAAATAAATGTTCAAATTTAATATCTGGCTCATAGGTATATACATGTAACACAGATTTGTTTAGCACTTGGGCAAGTTTTTATTGTAAATGCAAAAACATTGATTTTAAAGATCATTGAAGAAAAAGTTGTACACATGTATTAAATAACTAAACTGAGCATAAATCAATAGTAATAGTCTTCAATAAAATCAAATATAATTTATTACATTAAATACCGACTACAACATGTATCTCCTATAGGATGTATGGGCATGTACATAGTGCAAATTTTGTTTGATTTACGGAGGAAAATAGAGAAACATTCAAATAAACAAATGACTACAGTCCAACCTGTCCATAAAGACCACTTAAGGGATTTGGTCGTTGTGGTCTTTGTTCACAGGTGGTCTTTATTCGCAGGGTCGATCGAACTTTGCAAAATATGCTAGTAGTTTTTTAACAGGTACCTTATCTATGTATGTGCTTTATTGTTTAAATGTTTGAATACTTATGCATGTATAATGAAATAATGGATTGAAAACACAGTTTTGTTTTACATTTGTATATTTATTACATCTTGTATTTCTATTCCCTGATGTTTTTATTATTTATTTAATTTAACATATACTGTATAAATAACTATTGACATACATGTATACGTACATGTACATGTAATTCTACAAAGAACAAAGTACAAAATACACATAACATAGCAAACATGTATACATGAAATACATGAATCACTACTACACAACCAGTAAAGTTGACAATAATGGACAATAAATGAGATCTGATATTTATATAAGACTGAAAATTTAAAGCTAGCCTTAAAGTCCAAATATCCTAACTCACACGCAAAAATTCAAGGCTTTCTCCTGGATCATTGGTCCAGACACAGGCAAGAGACTTGCACTTGCGTCAACAAACCACTAATGCACTAAGTCATTCACTGACGCGAATTCCGATTCACGCTTAGGGTGTTTACTTTCACAGTTTACGTTCTCCTCGAATTCGTCCATAATCTCAAGTTTACGCTTTAAAATGCTCTGAATTTGAGTTTTTCCTACACCAAGATCACTAGCCACTCGTCTACAACTGTGTCCTTTATCTAACAAACTAATGACCTTAACGCGTTCTTCCAACGTCAAGAACTTACGTTTGGAAGCCATGATGGTTAACTTGTATTGACAATTTACTTTTCTATAATCTACGAACGTCTTACGGAGAAATTTAAGAAGAGAATGACTATCAAAATGTTTGTCTTTAATAGGCATCGTAAATGATATGAACCGTTAATTTCCTTAATGAGTTTATGAAAGCCCCAAATTTGTCTTTTATATTTTCGGCAATTAGTACATTAATCGCGAGTCACTTAAATACAAAGGCAAATTTTTACACTTTTGACAAACTGTCAAATGCATAAAAGAAGCAGGCGACTACCAATTAGCAATGCATGTTAAATAAACAAACAACTGCTATCGAGTGCAATAAACTGTGACTTGCCAATATCTCCATAGCGACCGACGAGTCCACTGGTAAGATGTGAATCACGTGACTACGCAGCGTCTTGGCGGCCATTTTGTTTCTTGAAAGTTGCGAAATCGTTGATTTTTATAATTGCAGTGGTCGTTGTAAGCTATCAAAATGGAGATTTGGGAATGTGAAAGGGTGGTCGTTGGTCTTTGTTTACAGGTGGGCTTTATTCGCAGGTTCAATATATAGTGAAATCGTTCGGGAGGAAATCGGTGTGGTCGTTATTGACTGTTGGTCGCTATTAACAGGGTTTAGGTCCAGAAAGGCCGAAAACCAAAAAGGCCGCATAACAAAAAGGCCGAATACCAAAAAGGCCTTACCAAAAAGGCCCCAAAGCGTACCAAAAAGGCCAAAAATGAACCAAAAGGCCTTAAAGCAATTATTGTTATTATAGGTTTCAAATTTTGTTTACAAACAAATACACATGAATCAAAATGGAATAAGTCATAAAACAGGTATGAAGTTAATTATTTTCTTTATTTGTTGTTTATGTTTAAATATACATTTACGATATATACAGTCATTGTACAAGCACAATCACACAATTTATATAACAAAATATACAGTTGCAAGCAAACATTTACAGACGTTATATACAGTCACACTGACAAAATACAACATAATTTCATAATAATATTGTTAAACATGTGAATTCTATTTTTTATTGAATCAAATGGCGTACGACATAAAACATGTATGAAGATTTTTATTTTCTTTATTACAAATTTTTTTTATTACAAAATATACATAATTTCAATTAATTGAAAATGGAGTACGACATAAAACATGTATGACATTTGTTTTTTCTTTACTACAAAATATATATAATTTCAATTAATTTCAATTACATAATAATATTGTTTAACATGTTAATTCTATTTTCTATTAAATTAAAATGGTGTACGACATTAAAACATGTATGAACTTTTTTATTTTCTTAATTACAAAAAATACATAGAATATACAGTGAACTTGAAAAAATACAACAGAATTTAAACAATATACATGTGCATTACTCCAGCACAACACCGTACCTTTGCCGGGAACTCGGAGGTGGTGCATTGTTTCGCCTCATACTTGTCACATAAATTAGAGATCGAAGGCGGTCGTTATAATAAGATACTACCGAAAATAGAAAATGTAAGTTTTGAAACGGACACGCTATAGAAAACGAGTGTCACTTTTTACCTGTTTGTCCCCTATATAGAGAAATTAGAAAGGAACAATTAAAACTATATTTTCAAAGGTGGCCAACACTAAATAAATCTGACATTCTAATGCAGTCGGCTAATAAAAAAGACATTATAAACTTTGCTTAATATATTTTTAATGATAATGAAATGCGTAATAATATAGACAATCTGTTATAATTTTTAATAATATCACATAGAATAAAGCATTTTTATTTATTTCGGTTTAAGTCTGCCGAATTTAATGTAGCTAGTTTTATATCGTATAAAGTTAAGAAACTTTTTTAAAATGCGCACATAATTATCAATAGGTGCCAATAAGTGTCATTTTACACCATATGTGGAAGTTCTACTAATCCGTTATCAAAACAGATGCCGCAAACTGTGAATGACCCTTGACACTTGGATACCCGGTCTGATTAGAGTTTTTTTGTACATGCAAATTCTTTCAACTTCTTATATTTTAAAAATTGCCAAAAAATGGTTTAAGAGGAAATTAATAATATATAATGATATATTATGTGCTTTATTGTATATGTTAAATATTAAATTTTTGTCTTTTAGCAGTCACTAATCCATATGCGTATATTTTATTTATTTTATTGTTTAACATAGTATTCAAGAATAACGTTGTACACTAATTATTGTGTATGCTACTTTTTGACGACATTGATTATGTTATACGATTATAACAAGGCTCATACCACAACACTTACACAATTTCAACACACAATAAATTAACACTCGTGAAAAAATTCGTATAATTTATACGATTTAGAAACACTATATTTCAAGCGCCAAATAAAGTCTGGTATACTTTCCAATATAACGAATAAAACAAAGCAACTAATATAGACAGCTTTGACACATGAACGGGTTATATATATCTCAATAATTCTGGATCTTATATATATTTGACCGACACGTAAGTTTACAACACCTTCATAACTCATTTGTTACACTTTTAGATGCAAACAGAGAGTTCAGAGAAAATTAAAATTTTCTTAAACGGATTATTCCTACGTGCTAATTGGCGATAATTATGCCGACTTTGATTACAAAATTAACGGCTTTTAATTAAAAAAACTGAAACATCTATTACTCAACGAAAAATATTGTGACTTACGAATTATTCATAATGTATGTGATAGTTCGCGATATTTTTGCCGACTTTGATTATAACATTAACGGTTTTTAAGTAGACTAATAAACAAGTTATGACTATTTAATTAATAGATATGATAATTATATTCAGCATAACTATTCAATGATAATACAAAATATTGTATGGCCTTTCTGGTATACCATGAGGCCTTTTTGGTTCATTAATGAGGCCTTATTGGTGTGGCCTTTATGGGAAGGCCTTTTTGGTAAACGGCCTTTCAGGTACTTTACCATTAACAGGCGGTCGCTCGGGCAGGTTGGACTGTAATTCCTTCATTTTTACACTTGCCGGTAGGGTGGCATATAGCAGGCGCAGCAGTGTCTGACCATCAGTTCATCAGGCATCAGTTTCAAGAGTTGTTTTCATGCTTTCAGATATTTACCTGATTTATAATGTGTGAGTCCACCTGCATGACTTGCACATCAAGTTTCAGTTTTGTTATGGTACATTGATTTTTGGCAAAGTTACGGCTCTTGGACTTAGACATTTTCTCTGGAAAAAAAGTTGTCCATACTTTTGGTGTGTGAGTCTACCTACATTATTAACAAATCAAGTTTGAGTTTCGTTCCGATATATTGTTTTTTTTAAGAAATTAAGAGCATTGGACTCTGGGACACTTTCTGGATTATTTTTTTCGAAAGGCGTTATGACACTGACCTTATTTTGTGCGTGTGAGTCTACCTATAATATTTATATGTCAAATTGGATGTGAATTGGGTTTCATTGATTTTTAAAGACATTTAGAGCCTTGAACTTAACAATTTTTTCTAACTTAACACTTTTCTTAAATATTCAGGAATTTAAGACACTTTTGATGTGTGAGTCTCAACTTAACTCAGTTTATTAAGTAAATATAGGCCTGCGGCCTTAAATAAACACAGTATTTTACACAAAACATAACACATGTTTGTAATTGTGAACACATCAACTTACGTATAAAATATATCAACTGATAAATTTTATTCATAAGATGATACACATACGTACATAATATCAATATTGTATCATTATCAATATGTACAGTATTTCCACCCATTTACCAGTTATAAAGATACTCTATGGGCAACATCATATTTACTACTTTGAAAAAAGGAATGATATTCACAAGCAATAATAGATATATATAAAAAAAATAAATAATTTCATATTCTCAAATTATATGCATAATGTAACTGCCTACCAACGTCAGTATTTAATTTGAGGTTCGAGCACCTAAACTTGGCAAAGGCTGTCTTATATTTTAGCAGAATTTCCAACTGCAAATACTGTTCTTTATTAAGTAGAGACTTATAGTTCTTATAATGGTTACATCTAGATGCATTGCTTATGTCATGGTGCCAATTCTGGGTGACACAATCAATTATACGCTGTCGAAAATTGTATACAAATAAATCTTCATTGACAACATCCTGAGAGATCCGAACAAACCTGAAACCATATCAATATATTACATTTTTTATATTCCTTGCAAAGCAATTACCCACACTGTTATCTATTTATTATGCTCCCCCAAAATTTTTGGGGGGAGCATATAGTCGCTGCTTCGTCCATCCGTGTGTCCGTCCGTCCGTGCACAATTTTTGTACGGGCTATTTCTCAGCAATTAATGACCGGAATTCGATGAAACTTTATGGGAAGCTTCACTACCAACAGGAGATGTGCATATTATCAGCCGGTTATGGTCGGATGATTTTTCACAGAGTTATGGCCCTTTCAAATTTTCTATAAACTGTACAATTCTTGTCCCCCCAACTACTGACTGGAATTCAATGAAGCTTTATGGGAAGCTTAACTACCTTGAGGAGATGCACATCTTATTTGTGGGTTCTGGTTAGATGATTTATTTAGAGAGTTATGGCCCTTTAAGAATTTTAAGTTGCTAAACCATCCATCGTATTATTTTGTCCAAAGTTATGCCCCTCAAGACGTTTCCTTTTATCTGAATATATAGTGCCATATTGTGACAAAAAAAACCTTTGGGGGGCATCACCCGGCTCCGACGGTTTCTTGTTTTATTATATTATAGCCTTGTTTTGGAAATCTATAATTAGGCATCATGAACTGAACAGCTTACACCAATATTGAATGCAATTAACAAAATATGTGACCGATAAAGGAAGTTGGCCACATTTACCAAGGGCAATACAGTTTTTTGTATTTTTACTAACATGCAAATGGGGTTTGCAAAATTTATGTTGGACAATTAAAATGATATTTACATATTCATAGCCCCAAGTATGTGAGCAGTAACACAATATTTGCTTTACCACGCTATCAAAAAGTAAAAAGAGTTCTTTAATAGGGAAGTTTCCAAAAGTTGTTTTATAACTATGAATTGATAATATTGCTTTTATGGCTTGTGAGCTTAGTTTATTGTGGACAACGATCCATGATAATTTGGGTGTGAACAATAATCCCATACGCTCGTGGAGGTTTCTCTGCTCTGGTTGATGCATTATTGAGTAAATTCTTGGACTCAGAGCCGAATTTTTTACCTTGGAATTTTCGAAGATATCACATCTTCTTCATCAGCTGATCACTGGCTAACTGACGTCACAGTCACATGACCGGTGAAGGGTCACGTGACATGAGGAGACTGTCATAAACCCGGGGTAGCTCGAGTCCCTCGTCCCTGTTAAGTGATGGGTTTATGACAGTCTCCTCATGTCACGTGACCCTTCACCGGTCATGTGACTGTGACGTCAGTTAGCCAGTGATCAGCTGATGAAGAAGATGTGATATCTTCGAAAATTCCAAGGTAAAAAATTCGGCTCTGAGTCCAAGAATTTACTCAATAAATAATCCCATATATTTATTAACAGGATTGGTATTTATTTTCGTATCATGATATGTCCAGCATTCATAATTTTTAAAGGTCCACCAATTCTAAAAACAATTTGATCAAATATGTTTAACTGTTGTTGAAGTTTAAAGGCTTTAGAATTACTTATATTTCATCTATAAATAAAGCAACTATGGTAGAGCTGGTCTTGTCCCCCTGACTGGTATCTACATTACATTTAAAAAAAACTGATGAAGTAATTTGACAATTGTTTCTATATTTCGCAGCAGCATTAGTGACGGCTATATTATGTTCTTTGACACAGGAATATATTTTTAGTACGTTAATGAATTTACCTTTAATACATGAATGACTTTCAAATCAAGGCTGGGTTTTGCTCTGGTCCATTAATTTTGACAAAGTAACGAGCCTTGGAATTTTCTCTTAAAAGTACAGTGTGAGCATTGTGTATCACAAACATGTTCTTGTTTGCATATGCATGTCTAAGTTCTTCCATGCATGGAACTGCTCTGTCTTTCAACATATCATATTTATGAAAGAAAAAAATCAATCAGTAGTCTCATATGACATATTTCTTTCTTTTCAGATGTGATTGACAAAGATGTGAACGTGACCTGCAAGACTCTGGCAGTTCAAGCCTTGGTGCTGTTGGAGAACATAATAAAACAGGTAAATATTTGTGAGATTTTCTGGAAACTCAATAAGTTAAAGGTATTTTGTTATTTTTTTATTTTGGTACATTTTCTTTTGTATACGCCCGTTTTCAAAACGGGAAGTATTATAGTTTCACCCTTGGCAGGCGGCAGCGGAAGGGCGGCGGCAGCGTCTATAGCAGTGTGTGCTCTCTAATTCAAATAGTTTTAAACCGATCTTCACCAAACTTGGTCAGAAGTTGTAACTAGGCAATATCTAGGTCATGTTCGAATATGAGTCATGCCTGGTCAAAAACTAGGTCACAGGGTCACTTAGTGCATTTCAAGGATTTAGCATGGTGTCCTCTCTCTAATTGAAGTAGTTTTCATCCGATCTTCATCAAATTTTTTAGTCAGTAGTTGTGTCTAAATGCTATCTAGTTCAAGTTTAAATATGGGTCATGCCGGGTCAAAAACTAGGTCATGAGGTCACTTAGTGCATTTCAAGCATTAAGCATGGTGTCCGCTCTCTTATTGAAGTAGTTTTTCTCCCGATCTTCACCAAATTTGGTCAGAAGTTGTGTCTAGATGATATGTAGGTCAAGTTCAAATATGGGTCATGCCGGGTCAAAAACTAGGTCACAGAGTCACCTAGTGCATTTCAAGGATTTAACATGGTGTACGCTCTCTAATTGAAGTAGTTTTTATCCGATCTTCATCAAATTTGGTCAGAAGTTGTATCTAGACAATATCTATGTCAAGTTCGAATATGGGTCATGCCGGGTCAAAAACTCGGTCACGGGGTCACTTAGTGCATTTCAAGGATTTAACATGGTGTCCACCTCTAATTGAAGTAGTTTTCATCCGATCTTCACCAATTTTGTCAGAAGTTGTATCTAGACAATATCTATGTCAAGTTCGAATATGGGTCATGCCGGGTCAAAAACTCGGTCATGGGGTCACTTAGTGCATTTCATGGATTTAACATGGTGTCCGCTCTCTTATTGAAGTAGTTTTCATCCGATCTTCACCAAATTTGGTCAGAAGCTGTGTCTAAATGATATCTAGGTCAAGTTCAAATAAAGGTCAAGTTGTCCAAAACCTTCAAATGGGCGTATCTTGTGACAGTTCGGCACTCTTGTTATTATCGTAATTTGTGCAGTAATTTTTAAAATGGTCATATTTTGACAAATGCATATAAACATTAGGGCTCGCTTATAAGATATTGTCTTGAGGATAACTTCATCACAATTGAATTGATTTTCAAATAACTAAGATGAATTTACTAGCATTGTTGAATGGCATTACTAAGAGTTTTCAATATTTTTGCAGAAGTTACAAGCAAACTGATGTAGATTTTTCTCATATCCAGGCCCCCAGGTTTAAAGTCACACTTAAAGGTCAAATATGAGAAATCAATTAAGACTTCATCCAATGTTTTTCTGTAAAATTGGACTACCCGGTATTAATTAGTTTTTGACAAAGTGAACTCTTTTTTCTCTTTTTTTTCCCAATAATAAATATTTTTGAAACGTGTTGACAT
This sequence comes from Dreissena polymorpha, assembly GCF_020536995.1. NCBI lineage: Eukaryota > Metazoa > Mollusca > Bivalvia > Myida > Dreissenidae > Dreissena > Dreissena polymorpha. The sequence goes on from NC_068356.1 coordinate 66,934,562, forward strand.
AAGTCAGATTGTAGTTAACAACAATATAATATCATGGATATTAAACATTTATCTACAATATTTTTGTTTTTGTAGGAATTGTTATGTGATACAGATTTTACTTGAGGATTTACAATGGAACAACAATTGAAGAAAACTGCAAACAGATACAATGGATTTCTGAAAGGAAAACGAACGTGGACATATTATGTAATCAATTTTAAAGAATGTAGCAAGAGTTGAGAGCATGTAGACAAGAGAAACTTTTTGTATTGACACAAACACCTTTGGAAAGTTATTAAGCACCTGATTTGTATTGGCAGCATATCATGATGGTTGTTGTTAATTAATCTGTCAATAATCAAATGATTTTGTTAATTTAATAATGATCCGATCATCCGAGTGTTGATTTATTTGTTAATTATCCATGCCGGTAGGTTCAGTTTGCAATTTCCATTTGCATTAAGAAAACTAGAACATCCAAAAGTTGTTAAGACTTATTATTTCTGAATGTAAACTAATAATATTTACTTTCGCGGAAATGGATGTTGTTTACTGGTTTCTATACCGGTATATAAGATTACGGAATACATTTGTCTGTTTCGTTATGTAACGTTATGTCCGGAATGCCTCGGATGAGTTCGTTGGAACAATAGAATTACGCATAATTTTTGTACCACATGATATTACGTCATTACTCCTTTTGCAAACTGCCTGTGCTTGCTTTTGGATCGCCAAAAACATGTACAATTTTTAGCTCGAGTAATCTTTGGAAATGTCTCGCGGCAGAAAAAGGAAGCAAGTGGAAACTCTTGAGGAAACATTGGAGGACAATACCAGATTCCTGCAACCCGATCAAGATATATGGGTAATCGGGGACTCGATCCCATATTTGTCTGGCTTTCGCGCCTTACAGACAGCCAATAGCGACCTGAAAACCCCGACAGAAAACAAATCGGTTGGTGGGGCATGTGCGAGATGACATGGGCGCAGTTCCGGCATGCAGTCCGGTCGAACGTGCTGTTAAATAAAGCACCGGACATTCTATTTATCATTCTTGGGGGTAACGATCGTGCCAATATATCGGTGATTTAACTAAAGAACACCATTAAACAAGAATTAAACTATATTCGGGCCGCCCTTCCAGATTCCGTTTTTTGTGTGGATTGATATTTTACCTCGATTAACTTGGAACAGCGCTAGTGTTTCGGACCAGTTGATCGACATGAAGCGAAAGCGAGCCCAGTCAAGTATATGGTTTTTCCTAGTTCGGTCGCTTGATGAGCAATAGCATTTTTCATTTTGGGCAGGCGGTGTTGCTGCTATAACAGCGTTTCTTATCGTCTGTAAATTTAAGGTGTGCTCTTCCACCTTCGGTATGCATATTTTTCAAGTAGCCGCTTTCCACGAGTGAATAGCCGATCTTTCGGGGCTCGTGGTTACCAACGGCTGTTTTGTCTGTTTAACGCTGCGGCCATTATATCCCACTATTCACTTGTATAATATATTAAATAGATCTGATGGTGAATACTTTATGCATTCTATTACATTTTTGTGATGTTTATTTGGAGGCAAAATCTATTGGCATCCTGTCATTACACTAGTTAACTGCAGTGATGTGTTGTTTAATCGTTGCAGTCGTAAAATAAACTGCTTATATTGAGTTTATAAACTTAGTTATATAAATGAACATTTAACGTAATGGATATGTGAACATTATATTTACCCCCCCCCCCCCCTTCGAAGAAGAGGGGGTATATTGTTTTGCACATGTCGGTCTGTCGGTCCGTCCACCAAATGGTTTCCGGATGATAACTCAAGAACGCTTAGGCCTAGGATCATGAAACTTCATAGGTACATTGATCATGACTGGCAGATGACCCCTATTGATTTTCAGGTCACTAAGTCAAAGGTCAAGGTCATTGTCAAGGTCACCTTTGGGGGGGGATGCATATGTCTCCGACAGCGGAACACTTGTTGATAATAAATCCTTATACAACCTTTTGATTACATTGCCTGCTTGCCACTAACATTACAATTTCTGGTTAAGTGAATACATTTCACAAGACCTGTTAAGGTGAATTGGTCATTTACAATTACTAGCTATTGTCTTGTGCAACACAGGTTTAATGTTGCATTGTTAATCAAAAGTATAAGTCATTTTAAATGTGTTTTATATAAGGTTTTAAGTATTATGTGTATTTGTTTGAACTTGTATTGAACATGACCATAAATGACTTGAACAAGATTATATTGCTTTGATCTCAAGATAAACAAATTCTAGTTTTGTTGGAATATATATTCTGTACAGTGAAATCAGAAATAGATTGTCAGAACTGTTGCCACAGGTGCTGCAATGAGAACAACAAAATACTTGAACGACATGTATCTTAAAGCCCATACATCACACTATGGAAACAAAAATGGTTACGCATGCACTTTACATGCTTTCTATAAATTCATTATATAAAAGCCTCTGTGATGGCTCTTATTATAGAACATGATAACTTAACTACAATAATAAGCACATTTTGATAATCAATGCAACATTTAAAATGTTGTTACTACGCAGCGTGTTTATCCTGACAGGTAAGATTAAGTACGGTATGAAAATCTACAAACATAGTTTGCTCCAATAATAGATTCCATAATCAAGCCTTGACAATGGGTAATCAATTCTTATCAACATAATAGTTATACTACTGAAACATCCTTACTGCCTTGTAATAATAATCAGTTTCATTTTATAGCTCTTTTTAGTTACCTTTAAAGTGGTGAAACTTTTGTATGAAAACCATGGACAATCCTCTCAATTTATTGTGAAATCAGTTGTCAAAGTTGTGGATATTAAAAATATTTTGAAGTATTCCCTGTTAAGCTTCAGGATGCCACCACAAATACAGTTTGCCAAATATTCAAATGCTTTGAAGTATTTTATGAAATTATCTTCAATGGGATAACTTTAAATATAAGTTTCAGTGTTAATCTGTCACAAAAAGTTTTGATGGAGATAACACAAGGTGTCTAACCTGAATATATTAACTACGGTTAAGCGATTAAAATGATAGTAACTAACATACATTGTTGTATCATTTATTTAAAGGGGCCTTTTCACAGATTTTGGCATGTTTTGAAGTTTGTCATTAAATTCTTTATATTGATAAATGTAAACATTTTATCTAAAAAGCTCTAGTAAAAAATCAAGAATAAATTAAAAAAGTAACCCTCAGCAGGGCTCGAACCAGTGACCCCTGGAGTTCTGGAGTAAAAACCAATTAGACCGCTCGGCCATCCTGCCAAGTGTGAATGACAGGCGTACTTTATACTTTATATAGGCAATCTTCGTAATTTCACAAAATATAAAGACAACAACAGAACTCTCCAAATTATTCAATCGTTTCGCATTCAACGCTTTATAATTTTCAGGTTTTTAAATCGTCAAAAGATGCATATAATGGCTATATAAGAGCATGGTAAATGTTCAGTATTACTATTTCCTCACAAATATCATAACTAAAACGAAAACTTGCCAATCTGAAACAACTTTTCTCAATTTTGTCAATTTACTAAAACGTGAAAAGACCCCTTCAACAAGCATTAGTTTTCATATTCTTAGATATTTCAATTAACATTTTGTTTTGACACTATTATTTTAATCCTTTGTGATAGTCCAAAACTGCCTCAGAACAATTGCAATTTAAGAGAACATTCCAATTTACGGCCGTTAGTATATATATACTTTTTGTATAAGTTCTTATTCATCGGAGTACATGTATTATTCTGAATCATGACAAGAGCACACTCGAATTTAGTGTAAGAGAGCTTAATGTTTAACAAATGTACATCTGCATCTCCCACAACTAAGTTTTGTTACTATAATGTAGAATTCATTGCTTTTATAAGCTCACCTGATTGCTCAGGTGAGCTTTTGTGACCGGTCTTTGTCCGTCGTCCGTCCATCCACATTTGTTCGTAAACACTCTAGAGGCCATATTTATTGTCCGATCTTCACGAAACTTGGTCAGAAGCTTTGTCCCAATTTAATCTCGGTTGAGTTCGAAACTGGGTCATGTCGGGTCAAAAACTGGGTCACTAGGTCCAAAAAAAAAGGAAAAAAAAGTGTAAACACTGTAGAAGTCACATTTCATGCCCAATCTTCATGTTACTTTGTCAAAATGTTTGTCCTAATGATATGTTGGTTGAGTTCAAAAGTGGTTCCGGCCAGTGGGCGGGGCAGTTTTCCTTATTTGGCAATAGAGAAACCTTGTAAACAATCTAGAAGTCACAATTTATGCCCAATCATCATGAAAGTTGGTCAAAACATTGGTTTTATTGATATCTCGGACGAGTTTGAAAATGATTCAGATCGGTGAAAAAACATGGCCGCCAGTGGGCGGGGCATTTTTCTCTATATGTATATAGTAAAAACATGTGAACACACTAGAAGTCACATCTTAGGCCCAATTTTCATGAAATTTGGTCAGAACATTTGTTTCTTTGATATGAGAGTTGAGTTCGAAAATGGTTCCGGTCAGTTGAATAACATGGCTGCATGGGGGGGGGGGGGGCAGTTTTCCTTATTTGGCTATAAAGAAACCTTGTAAACACTATAGAATTCATAACTTTTGCCCAATCGTCATGAAAGTTGGTCAAAACATTGGTTTTATTGATATCTTGGACGAGTTTAAAAATGGTCCAGATCGGTGAAAATACATGGCCGCCAGTGGGCAGGGCATTTTTTTCTGTATGTATATAGTGAAAACATGTGAACACTCTAAGAGTCACATTTTTTGCCCGATTGTCATGAAATTTGGTCAGAACATTTGTTTCCTTGATATGAGAGTTGAGTTTGAAAATGGTTCCGGTCAGTTGAATAACATGGCTGCCGGGGGGCGGGCAGTTTTCCTTATTTGGCTATAGAGAAACCTTGTAAACATTAAGAAGTCACAATTTTTTGCCCAATCATCATGAAAGTTGGTCAAAACATTGGTTTTATTGATATTTTGGACGAATTCGAAAATGGTCAAGATCGGTGAAAAAACATGGCCGCCAGTGGGCGGGGCATTTTTCTCTATATGTATATAGTGAAAACATGTGAACACTCGAGAAGTCACATTTTTGGCCCAATTTTCATGAAATTTGGTCAGAACATTTGTTTCCTTGATATGGGAGTTGAGTTTGAAAATGGTTCCGGTCAGTTGAATAACATGGCTGCCGGGGGGCGGGCAGATTTCTTTTATTTATATAGTAAAAAAAGCTTGTGAACACTTGAAGTCACATTTTTTGCCCAATCATTATGAAACTTGGTGAAAAGATTGGTTTTATATATATTACGTACTTAATGCCATAATTATTGCCCTTAGATTGTCCAAATTTTCATTATATTATACAAAATCCTTGTAAACACAATTTTGTTTCAGATGTTATGAATCTTGGTCATAATATTTATTTTTGTAAGCACAGTTTGATGTTTGGTATGTTGATGTTGATATACAGCGAGCCCTGGTGATGGACAATACCAAGGGCATCATGCTGTAACTGAAACTTCCTCCCATTTACCAGCTGCCAATTGATTACAGACATAAACATCACAACACCATAACCACTAGTCACAGTCACCTCATTGGATGTAACCTGGCAAATATCAGTTGGGTTACCCAAAACATCACAGCAGCTAGTCACATTGAACTGCTCGTCCAAAAGCTTCAATCTATAATTAGTATAATCTAAAACAATAACCTGGCCATAAGGCAGGTTGCATATGCCTACAATGCTACAAGGCTTCCGTTGACTTCTGTCACTTGATATGCTCACATAATACTCATACTTCCGCTTCACAGTCATCACTTGGTCTGGATTAATCTTTAATGCCAGAGACTGCATACTGTCTACAATTCTTGCTAGACTTGATTTTTCACACATATACTGCTCGATGCTTATACCTGCAAGAAATATTTTTGTATTCGGAATCTGTACAGAGTCTTCCTTCAGATATGTCTATGACTCCCGTATTTTGTTCAGACATTTTCTGCTGGCTATGAACTCAATTTCCTTTTTGCTCTTATTACCAAGGTCTTGTACGGCTTCACTGAATTGCTGCAGCTCATCAGTAAGTCTGCTGCTGTTGTCAATATCACTCTTCAGAGAGGTTTGCCATGCGGCCCCAAAATCATCTAGTTCTTTCAATGTTGTATTTTCTAGCATATCTAAAGCAGCATTTAGTTTCTGACGCAAGTCTTTGATCTCTTGCAGTTTTTCACTTAATGATACCTCCACGATATGAATGCTGGCCTCTTGTGTTTTCTTAAACTTACTTAGTTCATTAAGAATAGATTTAAGATTGTTTGACAACTGTTGCATATTGACTGACAGTAACTTCTTGACTGACTCAGAAATAAGAGCCACGTTGGAACACTGTCTGAAAAAGCAACACAAATCAAAAGTAGCACACGTACAATTTTGAAATAAAAGATGTATTACTCAGATCAATGCCAATTTGATATTAATTCAAACACTTTTCACGCAACACTTGCATTTTTATTAAATTCTTTAAATAATTTATCGAGGGATTTTGTCAAAATGTGCAATATGAAACATAAATAATTGTTTAATATCCCTTTAAAAATCATTTCAATTGATTGACTATGTGATGAATTATTATTCAATTAGGAATAACAATCAAAAATAAAAAGTCACAAAATGTAACCATTTCAAATTGTTATTTTTGTCAGTTAAAAATAAGCAAAATAATAAATCATAATTAACATGGACTAAATAAGTATCAAACCTCGTTGCTCAGTATTGTTAGTGTCAAATCATTGCTCTGATGACATATTCATTTATCTAACTGAGAACCTATCAGCTGAATGCCAAACAAATGTTGACTCAGTACCATTTGAGTCAAGTAGGCTCGGTGTTAAGATCGTATCTTACACGCATGTTAAATTCATAACACGATTGGTTGCAAAAAATGGATCAGGTAATTTTGTCGTCAGAGCCCACTTATGTTTATGTTAGACATGATACTAGTGTAAATAATTTGTTGCACGTGCGTAACGAATTAGTGTTCAACTACATAGCTACATGAACGAATAAAACAGTCTGCAATAGTCTTCTTAAACAAACGTGCTTTTTAATCAAAATAAATATTAATAAATATTATAAATAAAAAAATGAGTATAATATGCAAATGAAAATCCATATTGTTTGAATATTTTTATTTGCATGTGCGACACGAGGAAACCGCCCCCGCACATGGTTCTGCAGTATCTAAGCGCCATTGATGAATGAATTTAATGTTACTTTAACAAATATAATATCAAACACAAATGTGCAACATTTGAAGATGCCATCTTGAGCTGTTTTTGAGAAATTATAACTATAACAGTGTTCTATTAGAAGTTCCTTTGAATAACAGGGGACCTGTCATTTTTAAGCCCGAGTCAGTCGTTTGTGTCCCTTTTTAATTTGTCCATGTTATTTTAAAACACAGACACCTCTCACATGTTTTATTGACTATTGGTGGTGTTAAAGAGAAACATACAGTATAATTTTGATTATTTGATTATCAGATTATTTTTAATATGAAACATACTTGATGGAATATATGGATGCTTGAATGAAAGTAGTTAAGTGACAAAAAGCAATAATAAGTCACTTGCTGTCTGGTTACATCCATGTTTAGTTATACGATCCTCAAGTATACCTATGTACAATCAACAATATAATATTGCTTTAAGAATATATGTTATAATGCTTAACAACTGTAGAAAAAACATATTAAGATATTTTTAGATGCATGTGAAAGTATAACCAAGATAAAAAATTAACCGTTGGACCTTATGGTTTCAAATTAAACGGTTTGATAATTCTTAGTAGAAGGCCAAGGTACAAGGCCACACACCAAATATAACACACCTTGATGCTGCTGTTTCAGACATGTATATGTTTTGCAAATAGAGTTTATAGTAGCAATAAGAATGTAATGGTACATACATTTTTAAGTTGAAAAACGGAAATATCGTTTGTACGTGTTGATGCAGTTAGATATAAATCATGCACACATTCATACCATTATGCAGTCAAGAATGTTTTACATTGAAAAGATGAGAATTTCTGCTGGCAAGTTCGTGTCTAATGAGAGGCATACAGACGGGCAGATGGTGATTTCAGTGACCCACCTCTTTCAGTTTATAACTGGGGTAAGAAACCTACTCCATTACTTAAATATTTTCATCACTTCAGTGTCACTAATCTGTGGTTCAATAAAACGCAATCAGAACAGCAAAGCTGACTGTGGTCCTGGCAAAACCTTTTTAGTTTTTCATTGTTGTGGACATCACATTACAGAAGAAAATCCTCTGTTTTCTTTGCCAGAGGCCATTTATTTGTTTCTCCTTTTCCATATTTGGAATGATTTGCATATAGTTGATCATGGTGGTAAATGCATTTTCCGCAGAAAAACTTCATACACGTTTCACAAAAATAGTCAGCACATTCATTAATATGTTTACTTTCGCAAGCGCCACAAACATAGTCCTTTACTAAGTCTCAACTGCTGTGCACTGAACCAACGAGAGTTGCCATTTTACAATTAATACTGCGAACAGTGCCTTTAATTAAAAAACTTTGTATAAACTTTAAATGTGCCTACTTTTTAAATGTAATAAATGTCATTCAAAAAAAAATGTGTTGGACGAAAACACGTACAGTTTTTAAGTATGAATAAATGTACTGAACTTCACCTTGTCAACGATTATGCTTTGTTGGGGATATCCACAAACCACAAATTTTAAATACACACTAAAGTAGAAAGTCCAGCGGAAAGTAAAAATAGACCTTTATATAGTTGGTTTAGAGATAAGCTGATAACATGGATATAAAGCATTTAATGAAAATAATGTTTAACATGTCATTCCGTTTACAAGCACGTTGCTGTCATTTGTGGTCGAATATTATCAGATCGATATTGATTTATTTAACCAGGTTTACAAAAGCTCTGAATTGCATATTTACATTTACCTACCAACTTTTTTGTTTAGAATTGCTGATAACGAACAAATATAAAAATCTAGGGCTTTTAGTATTATAAAAAAAATGCGTCCACTCTTGAGAGTTAAACCTGTCTAAAATCAGGAAGTTAGCGCATACTGTTGAGTTTAATCTAGATTTTTTTTGTAGACAAAATTGAAATCTCAAAATGCATATTATTTGATGCAGTAATATGCATTAGGAAATAAGAAGTCAAGAATAAACTTAAATTCAATATTGTGAAGACAATGGATTGAACTTTGCAATTAAACATATGAGAAGCCAACTTTGCAATAATGGGTAGTAGTACATGGCTCTTATTTACTACAAAATTTTGCAACTTAAGTATAAAATAAAGAATATTCTTTAGATTGAGATATATTCATCCTCTGAAGATCATTTTTGGTTCTAAGTCTGTTCTGGTCTAAGAATGGGAAAGTGAATTCGGGTCCTGGTTATCTATTTTAAGTATATGTGACATATTAAACTTACGTGAAAAGGAGTACCGGTATATAGATTTTTAATAATGCAATTACAGTGTTGCTATAATTCATACTTATTCAACAAATATATGTTCAATTAAAACCATGATACATGTACACTCTTTTGAGTGCATCATAATGCATCATATTACCTCTATTACCTCCGAGGTGCCACGAATGTATTATGATTAAAAACCATACATCAATTAATTTCATCTAAAGCATCGAACAATTGAAGGTACGTAAACTAAACCAAGCAACTACTATAAAGAGTCTAATACTTATATTAGCAGATTTGGCTGAAGTGCGTCTTTCAAATTAAAAATGATGAACAGTTTGAAAAAATAGGGAATTCGAATGTGATTTTGAGAAAGATATTATGTTCAAAACAGAAAATACGATTAAGAGAAAAATAATTTGAAGTAAGAATTAATAATAATAAAACATGTTTAAAAGAAACTGTGTATTATAGTTACAATTTTCTTTGATTCACACTAAAAAATAATGTTTTGTTTGGTTGAATTGATTCATACGACAGGTATAATTATTATTAAATAAAGCCAGTTGCATCTTTGAATAAAAATAAGTGATCTGTAAATATGTGATATTTTAAAAGCCCATAAACACCCAACATCTACGAATATTACGTTCAATATTTCGAAATATAAAGTTAACACATAAAAAGTCGATTTTCCTTATAACAATAGCCAACATTTCGACGCTAGATGTGGTCTGGTAGCATAGACTTAACACGATACAAAATGCTCTTTTTGTGTGTCATAGGTACCATGTTAGTGTTCATGTGGTGTAGGAATAGATATTGTTGCGGGAAATTAAAATATCGTGCCACAAAAAACAAAAACGAAAAAAACGAGCATTTTGTATCTCGTTAAAATATTTCTTACCATGCAACATCTAGCGTTGCTAGGACCATGGATTTTTATGGGTTAACTTTATTCAATGAAACATTTTGTGAAATATTCTTTGATGTTGAGTAGTTATGTTACTTTATTATTAATGAATGACGGAATAGCAGTTTTACAGATTAACTCGCGTCTATACATATCATTAAAAATCGATTCACTTAATTTTTATTTTGTTTTGATCACTAGAGCTTTTCATTAACGTTTCTGATACTCTTGCTTTAAAAATGCACGGAATAATTTCTATGGTCAAGTTCAATGGCATATATCTCATGAGTATAAAGAACACGCGACAAGAAAAGTGTTTATTTTATGACATTCTATGATAACCTGATAATTTAACTATAGTTTTAATGAAATGATAAGATTTGATCATTTCACTCTTGGAAAGTGCCAAGCTATATATTTGTTGTTTTTTCATCAAATGTAAATAATTTACTTGTCAGTGTACATGACATAATGACATGTATGACATAATGACATGTATGACATAATAAACACTATAAAACAAATAATAAACCTCAATAACATCAAACGTTATGCATTTACAAGTCAACGACGCAGAAGCTATATATCTATTTTTGCACAAAAAAAGGTGAGCGAACATTATTCATGGAGAGTAAGTTGGTTCCTTTTCCCTCGTTTCTTATTCCCTATTCGAATAAGGAAAAAGGAACTGGTTTTTATTCCTTATTCAAGCTTAACAATGTTGATATAGGGTTTTACAGAAAAATAATGCATGCAATTCTTATGTAACTCAAAACAAAATAACTCGAATACATTTACTTTATGTATTACGTTACATGTTCATGTTTCTTCCCCGCGCTTGCATAGGATTTCTTGTTTAAACCGAAACGATATTTTCTAATTCGAATAATAACTCTACATCAAGAAAACATAAAGCGTATACTATTATTTTACATGTATGTGATATAAAAGTGTAATCTTGTACATTTTAACATGTTTGTTTTTATTAGCGAGGCTGTTTTCGGAGAAAACCCGAGCTATTGTCATAGCCAGCTCGTCCGCCGTCCGATGTCTGCCGTCCGCCGTAGGCGTCGTGCTAAAACCTTAACATTGCCTCTAAAATCAAAGTGCTTCCACCTACAACTTTGAAACTTCATATGTAGATGCACCTTGATAAGTTCTACACGCCACACCCAATTTTGGGTCACTAGGTCAAAGGTCAAGGTCACTGTGATCTCTAATATCAAACTTTAACATAGGCTCTAAAATCAAAGTACTTCCACCTACATCTTTGAAACTTCATATGTGGTTGCACCTTGATGAGTTCTACATGCCACACCCATTTTTGGGTCACTAGGTCAAAGGTCAAGGTCACTGTGACCTCTAATATAAAACTTTAACAAAAACCTTAACATTGCCACTAAAATCAAAGTACCTCCACCTACAACTTTGAAACTTCATATGTAGATGCACCTTGATGAGTTCTACACGCCACACCCATTTTTGGGTCATTAGGTCAAAGGTCAAGGTCACTGTGACCTCTAATATCAAACTTAAAAATAGGCTCAAAAATCAAAGTGCTTCCACCTACAACTTTGAAACTTCATATGTAGTTGCACCTTGATGAGTTCTACATGCCACACCCATTTTTGGGTAACTAGGTCAAAGGTCAAGGTCACTGTCACCTATAATATAAAACTTTAACAAAAACCTTAACATTGCCTCTAAAATCAAAGTGATTTGATACAACAGTTAAGAATATACAAAGTCATCTCCTAAAATAATAAATGCAATTTAGAAACCGGTGTATGATTAATGCGGTTTTATGTAACATTGAAGTAATTCATTTAAAAAATCTTTTTGTTAGGTCTCTCAAATCAATACAGTGGGCTCATCTAAAGCAGATAAATCGATTTAATTTGTTCAAAAGAAGAATGGTATTGTATTCTTTAAAAGCGCACCTTTGAGCTTCTGACGTTATTCAATGTCGTTTCAGTATAGGCTTTGAATAATGCAAATCAAATAGCATACATATGTGCAACACGTTAACTATCAGTTTAATGCTATTTATTATTTCAAATTGTCCCACAAAATGTTAATACGATGATACAACGATGACAAACAATAACAGCGTAGTTGAAAATCATTGCAACAGGTAAAATGCCATTCGATAGTAGCTTCTGCACATTACGTTGTGTATAATGTATTTTAAGTTTCAAGATAATGTTAATTGCAGTATATAACTGTACACAATAAAATGCGTGCTTCTCTGTTTATAAACTCCTTGACCTTCTTTTCTATCGGGATGCGCTGTAGAGTATGGACTTCAGTATGTTTTCCAATGGACCACCACCAGTTGTTTGTCTTAAAAACAACATACATGTGGAACATATATCTCTTCACAAGTTTGTACAAGCGAGGCACCAAAAAATCAAGTTGGTACATGCACCAACTAAGAGGTACATTGTACCACCTAAGAGGCACATTGTATAGCCATATTTCTAGTATTTTTTCATTTTCGTCTACAATTTCTTGAAAACTATTTATAAGGTAAATAGAGTATATTGTTTTCAGAAACAATCGAAAGGCCATTTCTCCAGTTGCCTCCAGTAATGGTGCTGTGTCGAAGGCGGAGCTTTGCACGTGCTATTATTTAATTGGACGATTGCCATTGAGGAACAAAAACACGATTGGTTCGGCATGTTGATTGCTAGACAAAGGAAGCCAATTTTGTCGTCGAGAAACTTGTCGCTTTATTGCTGCAGACAGGAAGCGGCTTTCCTTTGATGACGTCAAACTGTTAATTCACATAGAGTGCAAATTTTCGGAATTGCTAACATTAAACTTTGGATTAAATTATCAAAATAAAGCAAAAGCGAAGTTGAGAAATATGATTGAAATAATTAGCCTCAGTTCAAATAAGACGTTTTGCGTTGTAAATCAACAAGTTTTCATGACAACAAAAACTTTAACAAACACTACCGCGACGCACGGGGTTCGATATACCTCGATTTTTTTTAATGAACAATCAATGAAGAAGTGTGAAAACACCAACAAAGACATTTATTTCCTCTTTTAATTTTTGTCAAAACTGTTACTACCCCGTTCATTCCTAACCTTTCCCGCTATTTGTTGTTTCGACAACGGCCCCTTCAGTCTATAACATTATAGGGTGTAGTTTTCTTCAAAAAAAAAATGGCGGCAATTGTGAAGATTTACCATTATGAAATGGATTTTTTGCAATTTAGCAACCAGGAAAGCGTTGTGTCAATGTATTACGCGCACTGAATTTTTATTTTGAAATTTGAAGGTAAAAAACTGCGCGCTATGCATGGTAAAATACGGTAATTATATTGTTGCTACAGTGATGGTAACGATATGGCGGTTCGATCTAAAGTTCTTTAAATACCAGCAGTTTACCACTTATCGTAAGAAGGTGAACAAATTAAAGCAGTAAAAGTAGTTAATTTTCACAATTCTGCAAGAAGTGTTAAATGACTTAAATATTTTTTTCGCAGAAGGCGAAAGGAATTTTGCAAAACCTGGTAACGAGGGTGAACACACGCGCATGTGTTTGCTATAATATTGGAACGTAAAAGCATCCCATGCGCATATCATTAACAAAATATCACGCATGTCCTCTTTATGTCATAGTATGCCAATGTTCTTGTTTAGGTTCATCGAAATGGTGGAAAAGCATCGATACAATCAATATTTTTGCAACGAAGAACAGATTGCTTATGTTAAAAACTAAACATAAACTCTTTTAAGTAAACGCGCAAAACACAACTGTTAAATATATCGATTTTACATTTAAGAAAAGCTTATTTTTCCTTTAATCATTTAAATTTATTTTCTCACGTTTTGCGACAAAAAATTAATCCATAATCACTTTAACTTCAAAATATTAAGCTTCTGAGCATCTACTTAAATAATAATGTATTTAGACAGCAGGTCATGTTTGCAAATACACATAAAAACACATAAAACCGTACAATAAAAAACAAAATTTAATTTATTGTTTTTACCATTATGAAACGTGTTTATCAATCCATCGCCAAAACGAATTTAAAATCTACACTCTACCCGCATAAAACAGGTTACCGACGATCGATATTTTATATATAATTTATGGAACCTAACTCTTTCTAGTATTAAGTTTATGCATAACATCAGTTATGGTATGTAATGCCATTAACAACAACTACTCAGATAAATATAAATATTTTATAACAAGGACAATCTGTATTGTGTAGTGAAAATCTCATTTGCGGATGGAGTCATTAACAAGTAAGTTTTGGACCAGCACTGGAAGAAAATAGACTTTGTTAGAATGTTAGCATTAAAATGTTGATATAATTAATTAGTATTAATTTGTGTTATTCCTTTTAAGACTTCTTACTTACCTCGTACGGTTTGATACTTCTTCAGAAAGAAAAAAACATGTATTTGTAAAAACACCCCTCGCCATGTTTAAACAGAATTTAATACTTATGTTACTATATATAGTAACAAAATTGACTCGAATGCATGTGATTATCGGTCAAAGCAAGGTGATAATCACGTTTGGCCCTGCAGGGCCAAATGTTGATAATCGATAATCGGCGCCGGTGACGTAATTACGCGTTATGTAATAACAAAATGTCGTCCAGATTCAGTTTCAGCCAACGGTGATCAATACAACTTACCACAACTCAACGAAAGAATCGAACATAATGTTAACGAAACGTAGCACACAGTTTGGATTATACCAATATCGATTGAAACTGAAGTTTTTTTGTACATTAGATATATGCCTCTATTTGATCTTTAACATGATTCATCGAACTGACGAACAGCAAAATTAATAGTTAAAGAAACACTTACTTCGACCACCTTAGATCCGATTTTTATAATAATAAAATAGCAACGATGACGGACGTGCTATTCCGTCCTTTATTGTTATTCCATCCGTTATTTTACATTGGTTTTAAATCACAATTTTTTAAACGATTGTATCGAATGCTAACCCCTTTCACCAAAAACACGATTTACGAGATCGAATGACTTGTCGCAGAGATTACACAAAAATGATTCCTAATAATGCATGACAAACACACAATCTGAAATAAGTTTTGGATTCGTTCGATTGTAAAAAGTATTTAACTGTTTAATATAATTCCTCCACGACGGAATTGTTTTCCCTAAAATCCAGAGAGTCTAGCTAAAACTGTGATGCGACACAGAAATAACGTCACATGAAATACATCATAAATTGCGTGATCAATAAAATTGAATGAAAATTAAAGTACGGAAAGCTGTTTCTGTAATGAATAGGACAGTTAACGGGGATATAGTATTAAAGACGTTAATACCATCGTTGCTTGAGGGCCAGAAGTAATAATCGGCCCAGTAGTGAATTATCGCCCTCAGGCATACGGCCTTCGGAGCGATTATTCACTCTGCGGGCCGATTATCACTTCTGGTCCTCAAGCAACGAGGTATTAACCCGAAGGCCGTGGGCAACGATGGTATTAACGTCTTTAATACTTAATCCCCGTTAACTGTACTATTTATTACAAAACCAGCTTTCCGTACTTTAATTTTCATTCAATTGAACACTCAATTTATGACGTGTCTCATGTGACGTAATTTCTGTGACGAAACACAGTTTTAGCTAGACTCTCTTGATTTTAGGAACAACAATTCCGTCGTGGAGGATTTATATTTAACAGTTAAATATTTTTTAGCATCGAACGAATCCGAAACTTATTCCGGATTGTGTATTTGTCATGCATTATTAGGAATCAATTTCGTGTTATCACTCCGACAAGTCATTCGATTTTGTAAATCGTGTTTTTGGTGAAAGTGGTAAGTATTCGATACAATCGTTTTAAACGTGTGATTTAAAATCGATATAAAATAACGGATAGGATAACAAAAAAGAACGGAATAGCACATCGTTGTTATTTTATTTTTATAAACATTGTCGAGGCAAGTGTTTTGTAAACTATAAATTTTGTTGTTCGTCAGTTCGATGAATCCTGTTAAAACTCAAATAGAGGCACATATCTAATGTACAGAAGAGTTTCAGTTTCAATCGATATAGGTATAATCTAAACTGTATGCTGCCTGGCGTTAACATTATGTTCGATTCTTTCGTTGTTTTTGAGTTGTGGTAAGTTGGATTGATCACCGTTGGCTGAGACTGAATGTGGACGCCATTTTGTTATTACGTAATGCGTTATGACGTCACCGGGGTCGATTATCGATTATCAACATTTTGCCCTGCTGTGCCAAACGTGATAATCACCTTGCTTTTACCGATAATCATATGCACTCGAGTCATTTTTTTTTACTATATATCGTAACATAAGTATTAATGGATCTTTTCACGTTTTGGTAAATTGACAAAATTGAGAAAATTGTTTCAGATTCGCAAATGTTCGTTTTTGTAAGGATATTTTTGAAGAAACAGTAATACTGAACATTTACCATGGTCTAATATAGCAATTATATGCATCTTTTGACGATTTAACAACCTGAAAATTATAACGCGTTGCAACACGAAACGATTGAATAATTTGGAAAGTTCTGTTGTTGTCGATTAATTTTGTGAAACTACGAAGATCTTTTATATAAAGTATAAAATACGTCTGTCACACATACTTGGCAGGATGGCCGAGCGGTTTAATTGGTTTTTACTCCAGGACTCCGGGGGTCACTGGTTCGAACCCTGCTGCGGGCTACTTTTTTTCCTTTTTTAAAATTTTATTCTTGATTTTTTACTGGAGCTTTTTTAGATCGAATGTTTTCATTTATCAATATAAAGCATTTAATGACAAACTTCAAAACATGCCAAAATCTGTGAAAAGGCCTCTTTAAATTGTTATGTGGCTCGAGCTGTTTTTAGCTCAATATCAATTTGCTGAACCTGTATAACACAGTACGGGGTCAGTAAGCAGCCAGTAACTAAACATACACGCCAGGTAAATTATTATAGACAGTCAACACCTCGATTTATCCAATGTAAAATGTCAAAGGTAAAATATTATTATGTATATATGTATATTTGTAAATGTATGTGCGTTTAAAGGGGCCTTTTCACGTTAGGGTAAATTGAAAAAAAAAACAATTCAGATTCGCAAATTTTCGTTTTAGTTATGATATTTGTGAGGAAACAGTAATACTGAACATTTACCATGCTAAACAATTGCCATTATATGCATCTATTGACGATTAAAAAAAAAACGAAAATTATAAAGCCTTGCAACGCGAAACGAATTAATAATTTGGAGAGTTCTGTTGTTGTCGCTATATTTTGTGAAACCATGAGGATTGCTTATATATAGTATAAAATACCTCTCGTATTGTATCCGAAAGAATGGCCGAGTGGTCTAAGTAGTGGACTTTTTACTCCAGGACTCCAGGGGTCAGTGGTTCAAGCCCTGCAAAGGGTTAACTTTTTTTTCTTTTTTTAAATTTATTCTTGATTTTTTATTGGAGCTTTTTATATCCAACCTTTACATTTATCAGTATAAAGCATTTAATGACAAACTTCAAAACACGCCAAAATCTGTCAAAAGGCCCCTTTAAGTATTATTTTATTAAAATAAAACTCATTTGATTTCATATGCTTACATTATTATTAACTCTATGTAGATAATTAGACCATCATTTTCATTGTTTTGCATAACAAAATAGTACTCACTCCTCTGATGTGTTGAGGTATATAGCGAAAATCTAGATGCAAAAGCTTTCAAATCAATCGTTTAATTTTATAAGTCGTTTATAACTAAGAGTCGTTTAACAAAGCGTATTTCTAAACAGTATATAGGTTTGTGTAGAAATCTTGTTGAATGAAAATAACGTGAATTCTGATTTGAAAAAAAAACCGTCTTTTATATTATCGTATTTTACTCAATTGTTTTCTTGTGCCTCGGGATAAATGTAAATCTTGTTCATTCAGTTTTTCACTATTTTTCATTAAAATAAGTTCGAATCTTGATAAGACGCCAAACCCTGGAAATAACATATGAACATCGTAAAATAGTTACTTGCAACTATTTGGATGCACTTTCGCATGCGCTATGGTTTCAATACCTTCTCGTCATGAGACTAATAATCCAAATTCACAAAATTGTTAAATACCCACTGTAATGCTGTCGTTTATATGTCTGTTATTCAGCAGTTCTAAAATTCTTTTTGAAGATTGGCAGATGGTATGAGATTAAACAATGTCTTAGAAAAGGTTTTAAACGACATGATTGAAAATGCTATTAGCGACTTTGCCAACGGTTCGATTAGCGGAAGATGTTCGTATATGTCAATCAAACAAGAAGCTCGACGCTATAACAACTTTTCATACAAGAATATAAATTGATCATTATATACATAAAACGATGCGATTTAAGTTTGAAGATTGAATCGGATATAAATGTGCTGCAAAGTGACTGACCATTGTAACAAGTAATGAAAGCACCTAAAGAGGCTCCATCATTGTTTCTTATAATTAACGAATATTTCCCAGTGTAAATGGTCAGCTGACAATATTAATGTGCCTTTTGAGGACATCCGAATGATTTGTAGGCATACATTATTGAATAAGCTATATTTATGGTTTACGTCTTTCAATCCGGAATGCTCTGGTTGACAGAAAAAACTTTTGATCATGACTAATCACGGAATATATCGTCTTATTAGGGACCGCTTTATAAAGAATGATGCATGCAGTTATTTCAAATACATGTATTAAATGTACTTAAATTGTGTTTGCGACCTTTTTTTTAAAGTCAGATTATTTGCATAATAAACAACCATATTAACACTGTTTCATGTACGTGCACATTTATTACGACGTATTTTGTTCATAATGATACAACTTTTCTTCTTATACGTTTTATTACCATGGCCAGTTCAAACGGATTACACCAACTATAGCCAACAACATTTAAACATTAAAGTTGTACGCATATTAACATTATGTGTATAAGCAAATGCAATAATTAAAAAAAGTTATCTTCATAGAGCTTTTTTACGGGCTTGTAAATAACAGCATGAAAATGTCTTATCTCAATTTTGTTATCAGAAGAAATAGATCAACACACACCATTTTGATTAGATAAACGTTAATTGTGCTAGTTTATATATGTTTGAAAAGCTAAAAACATACATTGGGGGAAACTAATTATATATATTTTTTAATATTTGAGAAAACTATTTCACATGATGACCAAAACATTTGGTAGATCTACCAAAGGAAACAACCAGTTTCAATGCAACGAATATCTAGTTATAATACATATAGATTCTCACATTCATCCAAAATAAAAAATAGATAAAAAAGTAAACTCGTGAAGTATTTTATCAAATTATTTCATACAAGCAGTAAAAAAAAACATTGGACGCACAACGATGAAATCCTATTCCTTTATATTTATATTGTATGCCAATCTATGTTCAAGAACGAATGTTCTTTCGCTTTTTGACGATGCTGGAACAGCATCGTCTAAGGTATGATAACCATCAAAAAATAATTCACAATGGCGACCTATGTAAAATACCGAGCCAGTCCGATTTAGATAACTCGATTTTTCAGTTACTTCCCTTGGGCATTCGCCACTGCGTAGGAGATTGCTCGTTGATTTTCATTGATAACATTCTCCTAGCAGAGTTGTCGTTCGTGTTTCAACATTCAACAATGGCCGCACCCATGAGAGTCTCGATTCAAAACTTTCTTACTGCATAAATTGGCTTGTTTCGCTATTTAGAAGCTGTCATTTATGATATATGAATTATTTATTCACTAAATCTCCGCTAATGACAACAATGGATGGAATTCGAAGGATATATTCGATGTGAATGGATCACTTTCTACAACAATGGCTTCGCCCATGAGAGACTTGATAACACTCGTGTCAAAACTTTCTTACAGCTTAAATTGGCTTGTTTCGCTATTTAGTAATGCAACAATAAATGGAATTCGAAGGATATATTCAATGTGAAATGAAGCACTTTCTGGATCTCGACAGATTGACAAGGCAAAACTGGCATACTGATGATACTGGTATTTTTAGTTATCAATTTAAGTCACATTTTGCTTTATAAATTTTGTTCGAACATTTTGCGACTTATTGAATGGCTATGATACCCGATATCAACAGCTCATATGGGATTTGCATATCACCAAGCTGTCCTGAAATACAACATTGATTACAAACTCTTTACTAAAATTACTGGTTTGTATGAATTCTTTCTTCTTTCTATTTAAGTAGTTGATATCATAGTCCAAATAATTAGACGTAATTTACCGTTTAGTCCATGTATATCGACCTCATATTTATAGGAGTAGATATTATGTTAAAGGGGCCTTTTCACAGATTTTAACATGTTTTGAAGTTAGTCATTAAATGCTTTATATTAATAAATGTAAACATTGGATCTTAAAAGCTCCAGTTAAAAATCCAGAATAAAATTCTTTTAAAAAAAGTAGTCCGCCGCAGGGCTTGAACCAGTGACCCTTAGTCCTGGAGTAAAAACGCATTAGCCTGCTCGACTTTTCTGCCAAGTATAAATGGTTGACGTATTTTATACCTAATATAAGCAATCTTCGTAGTTTCACACAATTAAACAACAACAACATAACTCTCCAAATTATTCAATCGTTTCGCGTTGCAACGCTTTATAATTTTTAAATCGTTAAAAGATGCATATAATGGCTATATTAGACCATGGTAAATGTTCAGTAATACTGTTTCCTAAAAATAACATAACTTAAACAAAAATTTGCGAATCCGATACAACTTTTTTCAATTTTTGTCAATTTACCAAAACGTGAAAAGATCTCTTTAAAGTAAAATGAACTGTATCCCAGTAAAAGAGACATTAAGGCGATTGTGGCCAGTTTAGATCCAGTTCAGCCTGCAGTTGCTTGAAAGCTGTTTGCTTAAGAGCGGTTTTCTGACAATGACAAATAGTTTAATTGGATACTGATTAGACTGCCCTTTTCCTGTGACCTGGCTAATTAAATTCAGAAGCCTGGTAACAGTTTAACGTTCATGTTACCATATGTCAGACCAGGGCCTGGATTTTGATATCCTAGGACATGCATGGTCAGAAGATGTCATTTAAGATTATACATTTTTTCAAACATATACAAATGCATACAAATATGAATAGTAAAATGCACTAAGTCAGAAGGCATTTGACTTCGGTTGGTGCCTTGGCACACCAGGTGTTTCGGTTGCAATAGTTTGATGGACTCACTACTTGGATGTGTAGTTACATTATTTACAGTATATCAAACAGTATTTAGCATGAACCAATGATTTTTTCAAACATAATAATTATTGATGTAAAATGCTTGAAGGAATAATATTTAAGGTTTAAGAAGGCATTTTCTTTTTGTTTTAAAGGATATCTTTGAAAATTATATTTTCTATGATTTTTTTGGCAACAAGTGGTAACGCATTTTATAAAAATGTAATTAATTTTCGACAAAAAACTGGTACCATGAGAAGCATGAAACAATTTACTTTTTTTAACTTTTGTAATTGATGAAAAATGATTGCAAAAATAATATCTAGGGTCTAATAAAGCATTTTTTATTTTATTTTAATAGGTTACTCTGAAAATTCTATTTTTCATGTTGTTTTTTTTCAACAAGGGGATTATGAAATTTAAAAAATGTTACTGGATTTTTAGACCAAAACTGGTACTATGATAATACTATAATGCACTTTGCCAAAACATTTATAATTATATTGTTTATTCTTGAAAATGTATTTCCCCTATTCACTAAAAAAAACACTTTTGATCAGAAAATTCATATATAATGATGTTTACTTTTATTTTCAAGAAGCATAATGCCTCTTTTTAGTTGTATTCAGCCACAAGTACTTGTCAGCCACTTAAGGGTTATATGTTTCCTTTCTTTTACTAATGCAAAATAATTCTACGCTTTGAGACATTCATAAAATATTTTATGTCTTTACAACACCGACAGGCTAATAAATTTATATATCAAGTACTTCCATACTAACAGAACCATTCTAGGCGGGCAACCTAGCAACCTTGATTTGTTCATATCTTTCTATCAATCTGTTATATGTGTTATGAATCATTTGTTCGGAGAACATTTAATGTTTGTTATAACTTTTTAATAATTCAATGTTCAAAGGGATATTGTTATTGACCGATAAACCAACATACTGATTAAAAGGGAATATTTTATTAATTATTTGCATTTTATCTTACATGAGAAATATTTACCTAAATGTTTTTCAAACTATAGAGAAATCTATATACAATTAATAATTGACGACGTTTATCAAAAAAACATTTATGAAATGGAAGTTTAAAGATTAAAATAAATAATGCAAGTTTTTGTCAGATATTCGTAATAATTTCCATTATAATTGAGTGTCTGAGCAATGTGGATGAATGAATATATCGGATAAAACGAACACTTGTCTACACTTGAATTATGATTTATTTTTTTCAATATTGTATGCACTTAAGTTTAGCCTTTATGCTCTTTTTAGCATTCAAAGACAGTGTCCCTCCCCAAAATCAAGGAATTATAACTTGTCATTCATTTGTGTAATGGTATACAATAATTTTGTGGTATAATATTTGAGAAAAACATTAGAAACGAAACTTGTCAGTGATGAAATTTTCCATATGGTTATGGAAATTACCGATCGTCGGTTTCTGAAAAACAATACGTCACGGTTTCCAAAAATATGATGGTTGTGCCCAAAGATTTTGGTGTTAATGAACATTACTGGTTTATATTTTAATAATTTCGATTCTCATTTGATTGATAGGTAATTTCAAGGCTGATAAACTTGAAATATGCAAGCTATTCTTTCGTTTTGCATATGTCTGTCGATACATCTGTACAATCGGTAATTTCCGTAACCACTCGTTAAATTGTAGCAGACACAAGTTTAAATAAAAAAAATTATGTTTTACACTAATATTCTACCTCTTTCTTGCTAAAAACTAATGCATGAATGATTTAAAAGTAATATTGCATCGTTTTCAGCCATGAACACTGTCTATGAACGCGAAAAAAAAAACATAAACTTTTGATTTACGATATTTACTTTATAAATAGCTTGCATGCGGCATGGCATTGCATGTTCCGCAAGATAAATATCTCGACTTTATTTATTGGATGATTTCGGACTGTTTCATCCAATCAGAAAATAGCTTTTAAACGTAATTTAGACCCATGTTTAGCGAGATAATTAAGTACCACTTTTTATACACTGCCAAATTGTGACATAACAAGTTGCCTCCCTTGTTGGTTCATTCTACTGTATTATTATGCCCCCCTTCGAAGAAGAGAGGGTATATTGTTTTGCACATGTCGGTCCGTATGTCCGTCCACCAGATGGTTTCCGGATAATAACTCAAGAATGCTGGATGCCACGTTTATATTCCAATCTTCATAAAATTTGGCCAGAATATAAGTCTCAATTATATCTTGGATCAGTTCGAAAATGGTTACAATTGGTTGAAAAACATGGCTGCCAGGAGGTGGGACATTTTTCCTTATATTGCTATAGTAAAACATTGTTTATACCCGAGAGGTCACATTTATTTTCCGATCTTCAAGAATTTTGGTCACAATATTTGTCCTAATAATATCTTGTTATCTCAGGTGAACAACTTTAGGCCCTCTTGTTTGTTCATCTTACCATTTGAAGAAAAGATATCATTGCACAGATGTCTTTAACTTTTAGAATGTGTTATGCTGCATTTCTTATGTGGCTTGTTCGGGGTATATTGTTTAGCACATGTCGCTCAGTCCGTCAGTTGGTCCGTCCACCAGATGGTTTCCTGATGATAACTCAAGAACGCTTAGGCCTATGATCATGAAACTCCATAGGTTCATTGATCATGACTCGCAGATGACCCATATTGATTTTGAGGTCACTAGGTCAAAGAGCAAGGTCACGGTGACCCGAAATAGTAAAATGGTTTCCTGATGATAACTCAAGAACGCTTATGCCTAGGATCATGAAAATTCATGTGTACATTGATCATGACTCGCAGATGACCACTATTGATTTTGAGATCACTAGGTCAAAGGTCAAGGTCACGGTGACCCAAAATAGTAAAACGGTTTCCGGATGATAACTCAAGAACGCTTATGCCTAGGATCATGAAACTTCATAGGTTCATTGATCATAACTCGCAGATGAACCCTGTTGATTTTCAGGTCACTAGGTCAGAGGTCAAGGTCACGGTGACCCGAAATAGTAAAATGGTTTCCGGATGATAACTCAAGAACGCTTATGTCCCTAGGATCATGAAACTTCATAGATACATTGATCATGACTCACAGATGACCCCTTTTGAGGTCACAAGGTCAAAGGTCAAGGTCACGGTGACCCGAAACAGTAAAATGGTTTCCGGGTGATAACGCAAGAACGCTTATGCCTAGGATCATGAAACTTCATAGATACATTTATCATGACTCGCAGATGATCCCTATTGAATTTCAGGTCACTAGGTCAAAGATCAAGGTCACGGTGACCCGAATTAGTAAATGGTTTCCGGATGATAACTGAACAACGTTTATGCCTAGGATCATGAAACTTCATAGGTACATTGATCATGACTCGCAGATGACCCCTAATGATTTTCAGGTCACTAGGTAAAAGGTCATGGTCACAGTGACTCATCTTTGAAAAATGGTTTCCGGATGATAACTCAAGAATACTTACGCCTATGATCATGAAACTTCTTAGGTACATTGATCATGACTCGCAGATGTCCCCTATTGACTTTCAGGTCACTAGGTCAAAGGTCACGGTGACTTGACAGAGTAAAATATTTTCCGGATGATAACACAAGAAAGCTTACGCCTAGGATCATGAAACTTCATAGGTACATTGATCATGACTCGCAGATGACCCCTATTGATTTTCAGGTCACTAGGTCAAAGGTCAAGGTCTCAGTTCCAAAAAACGTATTCACACAATGGCTTCCACTACAACTGACAGCCCATATGAGGTGCATGCATGTTTTACAAACAGCCCTTGTTTCAAAAATGTTTTCATGTAGTATACTTATATTGATATTTACAAAATTGATGCATATGAATGATAGACTTTACTGAAATCATTTTAATGATACTTAAATCATGACAGTGAATTAATACTGATAATTATTTAATATATTTTGCTTGATACAATCATGTACATCTATATCAAATGAGATCATACTGTAACTTCAGTGATGAATTTCAGTGAATTAATTTAAATCCAAAATATAAGTAACTCCTATATCTCTCCCGCAGCGCGCACACCTAAACATCCTGCTGTGTACCTATCCAGATCCAGATAAAAAGATATGATACATAATTATGTATCATATTGTTCAGAGGGGATGATTTTACCTCTGTTGTATCAATGTATTGTTTTACATCTTCAATCAGTGTGTTTAAAGATATATAAACATAGCCCCAGGGTATTTGCTTCGTCAATGAATATTTCATATCCTGATCTCTTTTTCGAATGGATATTTTTTACTAGTTCCTACATTCAATACAGTCAAATATATGTTAAGTAGTATCTGAACACATTGGTAGATTAAATGTGTACATCAAATATTATTTTTTAATTGTTTAAAAAAGATATAGTTCAAATGTTCATACTAGATTAATTTAGAACCTTAGTCATGTCACGGAGATCTAGAGTCCGTGGTCATGTGGTAATTAAACATTTTTAAATATAACCACTTTTATATGGAGTCCTGACCAGATCTGAAATGCATATCCCTTTCTCTGTCACCCTAGTCATCTCCTATCAAAATGGGAAATTATATGCAGAACCGTTCTTTATACATAATGGTTGAATGAAAAAATTGACATCCTTTTCGCATGGAAATTTCACTTTGACAGTCATGCAAAAAGAGCCTGCACAACACAGATCAAAAATACTTTTTATTTGTAGATAATCCCATATCTTGAAACTCTATGTGCATAAATATCTCAAGTCTTCAGGAAATCAGGACAACAAATTTTTTTTAAGTCCTTAATTGACCTGGCTATAGTAATCAGATTATTATAAGCTCAATTAGTCTATTTATGTCATATTCTTTGTGTATTGTAAACATACACACAATATTGCAGGTACATGATAGCAATAAATAATAACAAAGCCATCCATACTATAAAGGTCAATGGCAAAGCCTGTGAGAAAAATGTGAACGCATTGAGTGTAATCACACAACGTGCTCATGGTGAGCTTTTTGTGATCGCTTTATGGCCGTCGTGAGCCGTCAACATTTGCCTTGTTAACTCTGTGGATGCCACGTTTATATTCCAATCTTCATGAAATTTGGCCAGAATATAAGTCTCAATGATATCTTGGATCAGTTCGAAAATGGTTACAATTGGTTGAAAAACATGGCTGCCAGGGGGTGGGGCATTTTTCCTTATATTGCTATAGTAAAACATTGTTAACACCCGCGAGGTCACATTTATTTTCCGATCTTCAAGAATTTTGGTCACAATATTTGTCCCAATAATATCTTGTTATCTCAGGTGAACGACTTTGGGCCTTTCAGGCCCTCTTGTTTGTTCATCTTAGCATTTGAAGAAAAGATATCATTGCACAGAAGTCTTTTACTTTTAGAATGTGTTATGCTGCATTTCTTATGTGGCTTGTTCGGGGTATATTGTTTAGCACATGTCGCTCAGTCCGTCAGTTGGTCCGTCCACCAGATGGTTTCCGGATGATAACTCAAGAACGCTTAGGCCTAGGATCATGATACTTCATAGGTACATTGATCATGACTGGCAGATGAACCCTATTGATTTTCAGGTCATTAGATAAAAGGGTAAGGTCACAGTGACTATAATGCTTAGGCCTAGGATCATGAAACTTCATAAGTACATTGATCATGACTGGCATATGAACCCTATTGATGTTCAGGTCATTAGGTCAAAGGTCAAGGTCACGGTGAGTCAAAACAGTTTAATGATTTCCGGATGATAACTAAAGAATGCTTACGTCTAGGATCATGAAACTTCATAGGTACATTGATCATGACTGGCAGATGAACACTATTGATTTTCAGGTCACTAGATAAAAGGGTAAGGTCACAGTGACTAGAATGCTTAGGCCTAGGATCATGAAACTACATAGGTACATTGATCATGACTGGCATATGACCCCTATTGATGTTCAGGTCATTAGGTTAAAGGTCAAGGTCACAGTGAGTCAAAACAGTTTAATGATTTCCGGATGATAACTCAAGAATGCTTACGTCTAGGATCATGAAACTTCATAGGTACAGTGATCATGACTTGCAGATTACCCCTATTGATGTTTAGGTCACTAGGTCAAAGGTCAAGGTCAAATAACTCAAAGCAGTAAAATAGTATCCGGATAACTAAAAAATGCTTACGCCTAGGACCATTAAACTTCATAGGTACATTAATCATGACTGGTATATAACCCTTATTGATTTTCAGGTCACTTGGTCAAAGGTCAAGGTCACAGTGATTCATAACAGTAAAAAGGTTTCCTGATGATAACTCAAGAATAGTAAGGCCTAGGATCGTGAAACTTCATAGGTAAATTGATCATGACTGGCAGATGATCCCTATTGATTTTCAGGTCACTAGGTGAAAGGTCAAGGTCACAGTGACAAAAAATATATTCACACAATGGCTATCACTACAACTGACAGCCCATATGGGGGGCATGCATGTTTTACAAACAGCCCTTGTTAGTCTTATGTTGGTTAATGTTCATCTCGTTCAATTCTAGGTTAAGTTTGAAAGTAGGTCATATGTGGTTCAAACTAGGTCAACAAACCAAATCACAGAAAAGGTTAGTGAACACTCCAGAGGTCACATATTCTTCCAGATCTTCATGAAAATTAGACAGAATGTTATCTCGATGAAATAAAGTTTCAGTTTGAAAGTTGGTAGTTTGTCAAAAACTAGGTCATTAGGTCAAAATATAGAAAACTTCCTTAACCTTTCTACAGGTCACATTTTCTTCCTGATTTTCATGAAAATTGCTTACAATGTCCATCTTAATCAAATCAAAAGCTGAATTTGCAAGTTGGTCATGTGCAGGCTAAAGCTAGGTTACAACTTAGTCAAATCATACACAAGTTTTTGACACTATAGAAGGAGTTTTGGGTGAGCGATACAGGGCTATCTTGTTTTAGAACAGCCTGTAGTAAGAAAGGGAAGGTATTGTATTTGTTTCAAAAGTAACATTTTATTGTTATTGGAAGTAACTGAGCAATTATATGATGTCATAGTTTTGGTTATTTTGCTCACTTGTTATGATGTGACAAGGTGAGCTTTTGTTATCACTCTTTGTCTGTTGTATTTTATCCAAAGTTTATTGTGAACACATAAGATATCATTTTACAATGTTTAAATTTGAGTGTCACCTCTTTGCCAGATTCTTATTAAACTAGTCACTTCTATGTCATTTTGGGTTTCATATTCTATCAACAATTAGGGCACTAGGTCAAATGTAAGAAAAGGTCTGTTTATACTTTAGTTGTTTCTTTCCGTCTCTGATCCACTTGTAAATTGGTTAGAACATATTTTAAATGATTTCAAAGTCAAGCTTGAAAGTAGCATATTCAACATTTAGGTCACAAGGTCTAGTCTCAGTGATTAACAGGTCACGTTCCAAAGTGGGTCATGTGCTTCCAAGCATTTAATCAATAACTAAAATCATTAAAACCTATGTTAACACTTACATTTTTTACCTGATCTTCATGGCAGTTGATCAGAATGTTCAAATAAATAAAAGTAGGAACTCGGTAACAAGGCTCAACTAGACCGGAAAGACGCAAATAGTTTGTTCATACTCACAATGCCTTTTTTTCTAGATCTTCATGAAAAATTAGTTAACACCACTAGGAAACGATCAGTTTCAGGTGAGCCACATTGTGCTGTTAAAGCTATCTATGTATAGTATAGATTGTTACAAAACCTTGTTTATCAAAAAAAATAAATGAAAAAAATGGCTTTCTAAAAGTTGTAGTCTTGGATGATATATTCCTCAACTTATAATCTACGACAATATTTTGAGAAGAAAAACAAAATTTGACTATTATTATACCCCAACATACTGTGATTGGGGGCTAGCACAGGAATTCTCAATTATGTTCCTCGAAAAATAATGTGTTAGCATATTGTTGCTGTTTTATCCAGTTGTCTGTACCATTACTCCCAAAATAATTGTAAGTTCAAATATGAGATATTTAGGTAAATAAAGCTCAGTTAAGGGAGTGCAGTGTCCAAGAACGGAAACGATTGCACCACAACCATTAACTATTGACCTGCGGATAAATGACAAGCAATAAAAATTACACAATTGCGGTGATGTAGATTAACTTAAATGGATGCTTATTTATTTCATGCTTTCCGGTGTTTTATACAAAAATATCAGTGAAATAAACTGGTATTTCACTGTTTTAAACAGTAAAAAATAACAGTGAAAATATCGATATGTTTCGCTGTTTTTCTGGGAAAATCGATATTCCGCCGAATCCAACAAATATCCTCTATATATCCATCCTCTTCAAAAGCATCGTCAAACCAGTACTTTCAGTGCATTGATTTTATCTGATCTCAATCATCATTGACTTAAACGACTTGTCAAAACAATCCTAGTTTTAAATAGCACGTTGCCGCATCACACAATCTAGAGCATGCCAATCATTTAAACAACCGCTATGCATTTTTTAATCCGAATATTGCTCACATATCGACATGTGTGTAAACATAAATGTAGGAAACATCCGTCTAAAAAAAATAAAAAAGGCATGATGGTACTGAACTTACGAAAACAGGACATAACTCGGTTCAATAAAATTATGTGCAAAATGTTAATATGCAGACAAATATATTATTTATCTACAGGAAACACATCGTATGATAAGAAGTTAATATGATTTTCATTCAAACTGCTACATTGTCGATTTTTTAATAAAAATATACCATGAACATATATTGTGTATGTATTATTATTATTATATACCAGTAAACAAAAATTATTAAACGGTAAACATATGTTGTTGTTTTTTAAATACGATTTGCAGACATAATCCGTATTATCCGTGTAGCGTGAATTTTTAACTTTCAAATCGTTTTGGTAATAAACAACACTCTAATTAAAATTTCACTGACATCATAATTACGTCATGACGACAATTCTTTTATGTGTGTAGTTTTTTTATAAAAAGAGTATAACATTTTTCCTTGATTTCAAATCTAAAGAGCCGTGTTCACATTCAAATTAAATCTGGTTTTAATATACGCAGATCGGAAGAAAAATGCAATAAGTTTAATTATGCATTAGAACATTTTCATAAAAATGTTTATACATGTTTAAATATGCAATAAATTGTGTGTACATGGAAGTGTAACTAGATGGTAATATAAAGTGAAAATGTACATACGTAAATGTGTAATATTCCGAGTGTTATGTTTATTGTCAAACGGACTCACATTAAGATTATATTCTAATAAGAATGCCTCAATAATTTTACTCCACACATTTTAAACATATTAGGTTACGACCTAAAACGTTAACGAATAATTAATAAAATATTTTTTACATGAAATAGAACAAATGTTTGGTATTGTAACCACCTTCATAAAAATAAGTTATATAAATACGAACTTCGTCTTTCTGCTGACAAATCTGGCAATACAAGTGGTGAAACTCAAGGGTATAGTCTATTTAAGGCGCTGGTAAGCATTTGTTCCGGTACACTCCGCCATACAAGTGACTGTACTTCAGCAGGTTACCTTTTGTATAAGGCGTTGTTAATCCATTTTCAGTGATATAACGCCGTACAAGCGGACGTTCTTTATTATGCTTGGTCTGTGATATCCATCAAACGACGAAACTTCAGGACATCTTTCAGGAGATAAGTTCTACTTTGTATAATCTACTTTTATAACATAACACCAACTATACATATACACTTATTAAAACTGGGATCACCGCCTTGAAATCGGTCAGTTGAAAACGTTGAGCGAGAAAACCGGTTAAAAGACCGGGCGAATCTCAAACTTACCCCAGACTTTATCACAAACCAAGAGCGCTTCTAAATAGATCTCAACCAAATATACATATTAATATGCAGACAAAAAATGACAAAGAAGTGCGAAAACGCGTTTGTAGAATGCTGCACATATAACAATAATAAGGCATTATAACTGACTTTTCCGTGACATTCTACCATACGAGTGTCAGCAGTGCATAGTCTCTGGCTTGTATAAGACGTTATCAAGCAATTTTCCATCATATTCCAACGTTAGAAGTGGCAGTTCATTAAAGTACATTGTCTTAAAAAATGTTGAGCACTTCCAGTCCCATTCCACCTTACAGGTGGCCGGTAGTTCATGATTGAACATTGTCTATATAAAGGATTACACAGAACGTCACATTCTGCACGTCAAGTGGCAGTTCTTCGTTAATTTTTTAAAGCATATGTTTTGTTTTCGCAACACGATGAAATACTGCTCTCGCAAAATCCTTACAATTTGAATACATGTATTGATATTCTTTATCTAGTTCCTGGTTTATCAAAAGCCAGTTTAAGAAATCGTGAACGTTCATTCCACCATCATCTTCTTCGATGATTTTTGTTGAACTTGAGCTCGTTTCGTTTCTGCAATAATCTATCACATCAGACTGAATGTGACTCCGATGAACATTAATCCCTTCGCGATTTTTCTCTATGGACCACCACCATGTTCTTGTCTTGAAGACAACAAACATGTGGAAGAAGATAAATTGTGTCATTTGCCACTTAGACAGAGGCCGTTGATAAGCCCAAACCTTCTCTATATTCTCGTTAGCGCCTACCTTGTTTAGGAGCTCTGTCATTATTCCGCAGTCGCCAACCTGACCGCATATTTTGCCTTCTTCTGTTTCTAGATAAAAGTAGATCTTGTAATGCCACTTTCCTCTTTGCTCTAACGTAAAGGTTGGTGATTTATTGATTGAATTTCCCTAAAACAAATAACATAATAACATTGCTTCGGCATACATTTTGCATACTTTTTGGCATACCTTTTCAAAATTGAGACATTTAAAAGCGTTTGCGTTGTGTTCGATTTTTTAGGTATTTTTGGTAACTTTAGAAAATAAAAGGAATTCTAGTTGCTGAACAAGTATTTCCCTAAATTGCTGCAGTTGTGATTTTTTTTTATAAATTGTAATACAGATGTGAAATTCAAATGAATAATACAAGTCGTAGGCCTATATTTTACATGGTTCGTCGTTATATTCATTATAGTGAGAAGTTCCTCGTGAATTTATCGTCCCTATATGTGTTGACAGGTGAACGTAATGTATAGTTATTTTATAGATTACTTGAAGTAATAGAGATATATAGCATAAATCCTCCCAAGCTTGGACAAGACTTCCCTGGTAGTATCATTTTTGTCCGTTTTATCCATGGTATCGTAAATTAATGAGACGTTATATGTACAAAATATGAACATAGTTTGTATTTGGCTGAACTAATCATTGAAATCATGTAATCAAAGCAGATTCACACAATTGTTGACGATGAGAAACAAAATGCCACATCTATAAAAGAAACTTATGCGCAATTGTACGATCCTCATCCTTGTGAGATTCAATTAGAACATGTTTGCTGTATTTAAGTGAGAATCGATCATGTGTTGTAGTATTCAAAACATAAACTTATACAATATAATACTGAACTATTAAAAGAAAAAATAAACATACCATACTAGAAACCCACTTTCCACATTAAGGAATACCTACAATAAAACAAAAGCCACCAAATTCATATCCGCTGAACAGTAATAAAATTTAAGAAATTAACGCAATCGAAATTTAGATTTTTTCAAACAAAAGTATTTAACAGATTTTCACTTACTACATTAGGATCACACTATAGCGTTCTTTAAACTGTCATATTAACCTTGCCATGTTCTTATACCCTTTTAAACGTTTTGTTTTGCGTATAGAGTGTGTATTGCGCTTGACCTACTCATTTCATATTTTTAATTTAAAAAAAATTCAAAAGTCGTTTTTCAACCGAAGTAGTTTGTTTATAAAACGAAAATACAATCGTATGTGAAAAAGCTGGTACGCACAAACAAATCCATTAGGCCATACATGTTTAAACTTACGTTTTCTATTTCAAATGCAATTAAGATACAGCTGATCGGAATTTAAACATTCATTTATAGCAACTTAATTCTGTGAAAACTTAACCATTTTTTCAGTGAAGATTAAACAAATAAATAAATAGATAAAACAGTAAATAAATCATGTTGTGTTGACTGACATGAAATAATATGTTGTTTCATGTAGGGTGGCTTTAATTAGTCACACCAAGCAAATAAGGAAACAGCTACACAAATCATGGTTTAGCGTGTAACGACATCACGTTTGAATCCCCAAGCAAATAAGGAAACAGCTACACAAATCATGGTTTAACGTGTAACGACAACACGTTTGAATCCATATTCACAACAACGTTTTAAGATGTAAAAATATATGAAGTAAAAACAATTGTAGGAATGACGAGCTTAAGAGTCGTTCATTTTTTTATTAATTTAACTGTCAATTAATCCCAGCTAATTATAAAGATAAGCATTAGATATTTCGATAAATATGACTTCTTTAAATAAACAACATTGCGTATTTCTCAAATGTATCCTATATTCCGACTCTCAGTACCCTCAGAATGTATTTTGTAACAGTGTGTTTTGGGGAAACACAACTGCACAGAGGTTCTCAGAATTTTGGTTCAATTGCTATTCGAACACGGCGTCAAATGGAACTAACCGCAGTTCTTATTTGACAATATGTTAAGTACATTTGAAAGTTAAAGTTGGTTTTTGCTCATATAGTACGCCGACGGTTTAACCTTGCAGAGAGGCCACGTGCTATCGATCGTTTTGTATCGTTACAGGCTGTAGTAACGCGTAACAATAACGGAGAGAGCTATATGAAGAATGAGCATTGATGATACAAATAAGGTTTTCAAATAGTTAATACAACTTTGTGAACCTCGATATATATCGTTATATGTTAAGGGATTATAAATCAATATGTTAGTACATAATGCAGCTGCAAACACTTTGAAAACAGCTATATTACTACGTATCGTTGAATACGAAACTGTAACACACTATAGCAAAATTGAAACTCGAGAAAGTTCAATTTGGTTCTAAATGAAATCCGCTTTCACAAACAATAACGGTAACAGGTAGGTATCTTCAGAAATTCACAAATATAGAACGTTTAAATACTTAACTTGATTCTATATTGACTCGAAACCAAAATGCATCTTTTTAAGATAAGTGCAGGTTGTACATTACAATATAAACGAAGTAAACATTAAGAATCACGTATGATTCGAATCAATATAAATGCGAGGATTGTATTTCAACAAAAAAACTCTATGTTCATTTTAGGGAAACAAATTACCCCATATGTAAATAATATTTTCAACAAACGTGTTAGATGACCAGCAAATAATTCAACATCGGACGATCCGTCATTTGCGTCTAACTATCGACCAATATATCTCCTTAACACTCATAAAAAGGTATTCAAAAGGATCCTTAATAAACATATCTTAATTTCTTCGAAGTTTCTTGTTTTCCACACAATATCCGTCTGACTTTATCTAATTGGATTCAGCCGTGAATCAACTAACTTATTAAATAATAAAAAATAAAAACATATTTAACCCTTGAAGTGCGTAAGCTCTTCTATAATGGTTATATCTCACCTATATCCGACTACGCATGCGTTACTTGGAGTTCAGCAGCCAAAACGGATATTAATAGAATAGTCAAACTACAAAAGCGTTGTGGTGCACATATTTTAAACAAAAAGTACAACACCAATTTAAAAACCCTATTTAAAGATCTAAAATGGTTGACTTTCGAACAGCGTAATCACTATTTCACGTCAGTTATTGTATTTAAAGCATTTCACAATCAAACCCCAACATACATACGTGACCTTTTGACACCTTCACAAAATAATCACTATAACTTGCGATCTTGCGAAAAGAGGGATTTAAAGCTTGTGCGAATACCCAAAACAAACTATTTCAAACGATCGTTTGAATTTTCTGGCACAAAAATTTGGAATTCGTTAACCCAATCTATACGTCAAACAAACAATTTAATGACATTTAAGAAAACATTAAAAGCTTACCTTTCTACCACACTTTATGAAATAAACTGAACATGCTTCATGTTGTTTTAGTAAATAACCTTAGTTTAATGTTTTAATACTGTTCTTGCATAAATGGTAATTGTAGTTTTATGTCTGTCATTTGTTTTTAATTATGATATATATCGTTGTTAGTGTACATGCATTTATGATTCTTTATGTTTTGTTCTTATTGCTCATGACGAAATATGATGTATATGTTGTAAATTGTATTATGTAAGAAGACCTTGTTGAAAATAAGAAATGTATTATATAAATTGCATATTATGTAATTTCATCTGATGTATTTCTTAACAAGTCTATCTTCTTTAAATAAAGATTTTATTATTATTAGTAGTATTGTTATAAGTTTTTACCGTTGTTTCCGAGCATACTTTAATATAATTCGTCATGACGAAATAGTTTTCGTAAGTAGTAAAATTGAAATATTTTCATTTGACAAGCGAACACTTAAGGTTTTACTATTGTTGACCTGTACACACAAAATCAATTTGTAATACATTTGAAGAGAATTAAAAAAAAAATGACGGTAAGATAAAGATAACTTAAAATATAATACAATTGTCGTCTGTCATAATTATTTTAATACGTTGCTGCAACATTAACTGTTAACTAACCATACAACAAAAACTTTATAAAAATATATACCATAAAACGCATAATTAATAGTTCTATTAAGTGCATGTGTACGACACAAAGCAAATGATAAAGGGTATTCCCGTGATATTCATAACAAAATCACTATTAAATCACACATCGCACACAATACAAAAAGAGTTTAAATTACCCCGTGCTTGTGTGTCATGTATCATATACCTTGCGTGTAACGCTAGTTATTCATAGCATGGACTATATTCATTTTCTATACCTTATTCATACTCTGATTCGAATATATTCATAAGACAACATAAAAGTTGTGGTTTCGTAACAACTCGTTGTATGCCATTTTTCCGTACACATAAACATAGAATTGTCGTTTAATGAAATAATATATACGCGATCATTAAAAATCAAACCATGTTTACATGCCTTTAATAAAGGACCAACTAATTGTATATAATGAGAATTTAATACTGCTCCAGCAGCTGGAGTTTTACTTCTTCATATTAAACTATTTATCAATATCTGAACAAAAGATCAGATAAATACAATACCAGATTGAGTCGAATACTTATGACTTAATTTGCTCGGCAAGACAATTCTTATCCCGATTCAACGGCTTGTATTATGTAATAATATTTAACTTTGTAATTAATTAAAATATAATTAAATATCCGCTTTGCTTTTTAAATAAATAAAATAAAAACTAAGTAACGACTTGAGTACAATAAATAAAAAAAAGAGAATAATTAATGTCGTTTCTCGGTCAATATAAATAGAAAATATGCCACATTATTAAAAGACAACGTTTAATAGAACTGTTTTTAAGGCTTGTCAAATCATCGTTTTTGTTTAATCAACGCTAAGCTTGTGAATATATTCTAAATGCTTTATATAAATAACATAACGTATAAA
Organism: Dreissena polymorpha; assembly: GCF_020536995.1. Lineage (NCBI taxonomy): Eukaryota > Metazoa > Mollusca > Bivalvia > Myida > Dreissenidae > Dreissena > Dreissena polymorpha. The sequence goes on from NC_068356.1 coordinate 66,971,678, forward strand.
TCTAAAACACACTTTGCTTTAATATATCTCATACAACTACGAACACGCTTTAAAATCATTTCAAGGCCAGTACACGCAGACATATTTGTTTATTTTTTCGATTAACGTTCCATAGAAAGTTAACATGGCATTTTACGCACTTTATACTACCTCAAAAGGATAAAATTTAACGACCATGGTTATTAAGAAAAACGAACCTGCGAAATATTCCTTTAATGTACTACACAAATGAGATTAAATATTTAATGCGTCTTCTTAAACCTTTACAACATGAAACGCACAACCATACGGAATACCGTTAGGGCCAAAGTGGTTACACATTAAAATCCTGAGGGCGCCAATGCGATAGTTCGATAGTACAATGGCAACAATTCGATAGTGCGATGGCGACAATGCGATAGTACGATGGTGACAATGCGAAAGTACGATGGCGACAATGCGACAACGCGATAGTACGATGACGACAATCCAACAGTGTGACAAAACGATGGCGACAGTGCGATTGTACGATGGCGACTATGCGATAGTCATATCGTACTGTCGCCATCGTATCATCGCATTGTCGCCATCGTACTATCGCATTATCGTACTGTCGTCATCGTATTATCGCATTGTCGCAATCGTACTATCGCACTGTCGTCATCGTATTGTTGCATTGTCGTCATCGTATTATCTCATTGTCGCCATCGTACTATCGCACTATCGCATAGTCGCATTGTCGCCATCGTACTATCGCACTGTCGCCATCGTATTATCGCACTGTTGTCATCGTATTATCGCACTATCGCATTGTCGCCATCGTACTATCGCACTGTCTTCATCGTATTGTCGCACTGTGGTCATTGTTTTATCGCATTGTCGCCATCGTACTATCGCGTTATCGTACTGGCGTCATCGTATTAACGCACTGTCGCCATCGTCTTGTCGCACTGTCGTCATCGTACAATCGCATCGTCGCCATCGTACTATCGCACTGTCGCCATCGTATTGTCGCACTGTCGCCTTCGTATTGTCGCACTGTCGACATCGTATTATCGCATTGTCGCCATCGTACTATCGCATAATCGTACTGTCGTCATCTTATTATCGCACTGTCGCCATCGTATTGCCGCACTGTCGTCATCGTACTATCGTATCGTCGCCATCGTTCTATCGCACTGTCGCCATCGTATTGTCGCACTGTCGTCATCGTACTATCGCATTGTGGTCATCGTACTATCGCACTATTACATTATCGCTCTCTGGATTTTACCGTGTAACCACGATGGCACTAACGGTATTCCGTACAACCCAGACCAGGTCTGGCAGTCTGCCAACGATCGAAGCTATTTTGTAATTCGATATTTCGGCCTTTTCAGACATGCAAGCGAGTTATGCGATTTGAAAAGGCGATTCACATGTAATGATCATTTTCACGTTTTGTGAATCACGTAAAAGAATCATTACAAAAAGAATTGCTACACCAATTACTTTGCTTTCATAACAATATAGTAATGCTTTAAAAGCCCATAAACACTAAAAATCAACAAATATTTCGTACAATATTTCGAAAAATAAAGTTAACACATAAAAAAATTAACTTTCACTATAGCAATAGCCTTAATTTGAACGCTAGATGTTGTCTGGTAACATAGATTTAACAAGATAAAAATGTTCTTTTTGTACATTTTCTTTAGCCAATAGACTTAATAACCACAAATCAAAGAGTCGGTTGAGTGTTAAAATGCGGTAAAAATGCCCGGATGTAGTAGGATGTTGGCAGACGAAATAGATAATTAACAATAGAATTTTCTAATTCATACAATTGTTCACTTAGAAACATTTGTTTTCAACTATTTTCTTCTGAGAATGTTTCAGAACCAGTTTAGTCATTTTTTCTTAGACCATTTTAAATGAAAAATCGTTCTTAGAGTCAAAACAAACACTGTTCGTTAAACAATTATATCATTGGCAAAAGCTATAAACGTTTACTTTACGGAAGGGGAAATCACGTGATTGTCAAGATGGCGACGTTTATGCTGACTTACAGGTTACGGAAATTCGTTGGTTGGTGATCTCTGCATTCCTGGAGGATGTGTTTTGCGCTTTGATCGGCTTCTCCGCAGGAGCACGTTAAAATCGTCACAAGATGGGATATGTTGCGCTTGCTGTGGTTTGGTCTAATGTACCCTGTTGTAGGTCGGATTATGATAATGTTCTAGTCTAGAGATGTGAGCTGTCCTCAGGAAGTTTCGATCTTAACAGGCAGAGCTGCTGTGATGACAGGCAGATTGTTGTCTATCGCTTATTCGAGGACGGACAAAGACTGTTAGGAAGACTACGTGGGCGTCTGTTCAGTATTTGTATTCCAAGGCTTGTCACTGCGGTTTATCAGGTGATTCTGTTACTATATGGCGTTCATTCATTTGCATTCCCTTCTTTTATATGGAGAAGAAATGTCCGGTTTATTTATATCACTTTTCTTGACGAGGGTTCTCACTACACGGGTGATGATGCATAAAATTCGTTCTGAACTATGTACAGATTGTGATGGAAGGGCTATACAGACATATCTAGTTTGAGCTTTATTCCGGATAAGGTCTTATCCCCCAATGTGTTACTGGCAGCTTCCCAGTGATGACACGTTTTATCCGCCTGGCTTTAGGCTCTTCGCACCGTACCTTTTGTTTCCTTCGCATTCTCTTCTTGTTGCCTTTAAGTTATTTAGTTTTTCTTCATAATGGAGCGAATTGTTTGTTTGTGGAAGTCTTCCAGACTGAACTTTGTTGGAGTGCGGATGTACGATTGGTGATGAAAACGCACCAGTTAAAGGTCTGAGATCTCGTCCTAGGCAAGTTGCATTCTATATATTGCGGCTTGTGCTTAAACGTCTGTGCAATAGAGCGTCAATTCACCTGCGTATATAACTGATTCTATCTCTTTTTTTTGTAGTTCTGTCAGTTCGGGTATGATTTCGTTGATGACGAATACTAACACCATGGGCGACAAGTCTTCTAATTGTTGTGATCTTGGCGCAGCTGCTCTGTTTTCTTAATAAGACCAACTACCGACCCCCGGCTCTCCGAATTTACATACTATAGAATTACATACTATAGTATGTCTTAAGTATATCTATGGATAATCTTTTGTCCATTAGATTCGTCTTCGAAAACCTTGGTGAAATTTGTTGTATGGTCTTCCGTACTCTTCTGTTTTGGTTTTCGAAAACAGGCTTGCTTTAACGCGATGACGCTTTCTGTCGCAAGGTACTAGTACATGCACTGGTATCCAATGCGCTTTGCGGTCTTGTAGATGCAGATTACCAGACTGATGGGTCGGTTAAGGTGTAAAATCAATCAAAACTGAGTAAAGCACTGACCAGATTTGTAAACATATATAGACTTTTCATTGTATTTTAGTATTGGCCCTCTCAGATGTGGCATAGAACTTAAATGTCAAGGCGTAGTTTCTTTTACAGATTTATTGACTAAACATAAAACATAATAAGTATTTTACCTTTCAGAAACATATTGACCCCTGAAGAATATACAAGTTCTTCAAAAGTGACATAGACATGAACGAGTCAATGACAAGGCAGGAAAGAGACCACTTGTTTGACATCTTGCCATATTTCTATACATAAGCGCAACATCTGGCAAATTTTTCCTACGCTGTCTATATTGCATAATAGGTCAGGTGTGGATGAGGTTTAAATAACCAATTATATCGTTGACTTCAACGGTCTTTGGTTTACTTGTTTTTCTCTCGGTAATAATACAATCCAAACGAATTGACATATTAAAATATAAGAATTATAGTTTTAAAAAAACACAACAGAAACCTTTGATTTAACTGGAAAATCAATTGAATGTGAGCTCTTATGACCTATCGCTTGATCATAAGAGCGACAAATTATTGATCTAAAGTTACGATTTGATTAAATTGATATCGGCTATATATTTGATTCCATCTCAAATTTGTAACATCATCAGACTTGACATTTTGATAATGTGCAGTGACGCGTTTTACATCCATGCACTTCTCAGATTGTTGAGATAGTTTTGTTTAGTTTGCGATTCATTACAACAAAACGAACACGAACACAATCAAAGCACGCACTAAGATACGAGCTGTAATACATACGCATGTATCAAATTCAGATTATAATGATAATTGTTCTTTTATAAGATTCCATTCTATCATTACAATTACAACAAATTCATTCTTTCAGCTTATATGAAATGTACATTAAACCTAGAACACTTAATATGCAAGAAAACAAAATCATTACTTAAAAGTAGTCGTATAATAAATTGATCTTAAAAACCTGAATGGAAAAAGGTTCTCCTTTTTGATAATACATAAATGTTTTGTTATATGTTTTAGATTATTTATATTCTATGATATGACATCCCTTTTTCAATTACATTTTTTTATAATGCTACGTGGTTGAAAACAGACTTTGCAAAGTCTTTGCAATTGCTAAATATATCATTTTACGTTTTCTTTTGTTCGCCTTTTTTATAAAGCCATTCTATGAGTTCATGAACGCTCATTTTTCCAATGTCTTCTTTAAGAACTTCCCACCCGGATTTGCGATTCTTGCGCCTGTAACGATCAATGACGGCCGTTTTGAAATAACTTCGTTGGATCGTAATACCATCAGTATGCTTTTCGATGGACCACCACCATCCCTCGGTTTTAAAAACAACAAACATATGAAAGAGTAACCGAGGCGACGACTCTGCCTCCATTGGTGGCGCTGTATATGCCCACACGTTTATTATTACTTCGTCCACTCCAACAAGCTGTTTTAGCGTCGTCATTAGGTCTTCCTCTTTGATATCATATTTGTCACCATAGTCGACTTCAGCCTCAGGATCGAAGTAGATCTCGTATTCCCATTTGTGCCCGGTGACTGCTTTTGATGGCTCCACGCTTTGTCCATTGGACTGGTAACTATACAAATTCCCCTGAAAAAGACCCACGGTGACAAACGTGTGATGATGGTTGAACGTTGGTATTTAAATGAAAAAAGCTTTTGTAGAAACTTCTGACTATTAATTTTAATCTTCATAAATGTACATGATTCATTTTAACATGAATTTCATATACAACATTTTTTGGGTGTTATACTTCAAGAAATATTGTAAAATGTAACAATTTACACTAGAGAAAATATTAACAACTTTTTGTCTCAAATATTAAATGTCGCTGTTTATAATGTAGTAAACATATACCATATCAGTGTTTGGAGGCTGTTTCTGTGAGTAAAGATCCAACCTGTAAAAGGAACAAGATGTCCATATAAACAAAAATATAGAATATACATCACTTAAAGCGAAGATTTTACCTAAATCATTCACTATAAATAAAAACGACACACTACGAAACATCCTGACTTACCTTTATTATCGACTACTCAATAAAATAGAGACGTATTAGGAGCCAAATACTTATAAGTCGCACGAAGTTGCACAAACTACTTTATACCTTATGTTTTAATTTACGTGTGAAATTGGTTGTGACTCGATACAAACAAATACCACATCCTACTCGACAGGTAACTCAATACAAATCTTTTAAAGCTTGCACAGTGTGAGGTAAACTTAAGCAATAAATATGCGATCCATGCTCGATTTGTGGGTGTACATCTTAATCGTTAATAAACAGCTGCCGTTTGCGTCTTGTTTTAAATACGGATCTCTTCAAGGAAGCGTACCAAGGAAGAGTTAAAGTGTCTTTTTTGCAGACTCATACTTAACGCAATCAGGAAAATGTGTCGACTATTAGTTTATACACACACACACAATTACATTTCATACACAATTTAGAGTTCACACGATCGAGTTATAATTGAAGAATCTCTATATAAGATGTAACAATTGATATTCTTGTTATACTGTTTTTCTTAAACGAGATATTGTATTGGGAAATAGCCAAATGGCAACTACTTCAGTGCATGGTATGGGAAGAGTAACATTGTTTAATAGTACATTCGATATTTGACAACAGCCACTTTGAGAATGGTATACTTGGTTTGTAGTACAAGCGTGTCAATGGCATTTACTCGTAGATGATAACATTTAAGGAATGAAGAAATCAGGAGCTTTTATAAAAATGTATTGTTCTTATGCGTAACAAATAATTTCGTTAAGTTTAGAAACTTGTAAGCAAACATTGTCAAGCAAAACGCAAAATTTAACAAGTTGCATACACACTTCCGTTTAAATCAATTCAAGGACACATTCAGCGCAAACACAAAATTAAAATTATTTTTTTCATGGGCTCATTTGTCTTAAAATGTTGTGCAAGCTATAAAAAATATATAATAGAATAATATCATTTTATCATGTTTTACAATAAATAATAGTTAACTGGTAAACCGGCATTGACAGTTACTATATTATAGTATTTTCAGAAACACGTTATTTTCATAGAGTTTTGTTTCATATGGGCTTGCAAATAACAGCATGAAAATGACTTATCTCAATTCAATTATCAAATATATAAATATATATATATAAATAAATAAATATATAAATATATATATATATATATATATATCAGGCATTTCCCCAGGAATTTGGCAAGGCACAGCGGCAAGACATCGCGGAATGGGGGTTATTGCGGAAGGGTGTCCATTTTGCGGGTCGATTTTTAAAAACGATCCTCTACCTGTCTTTAATAAAATATACAATACTTTGAAGCTATTTAAAAAACTACAATTTATCTAAATGTGTATAATTTTTTCCTAAATTTATTTCATTCAAGTCATATTTTATACTATGAAATAACAAGAAAAATAAAAGCAGGCATTAAAACGCTTATACAGTTTCATATTTTACCACAAGTGTACAGATATAATAATTTAACTTCCAAAAACTATTCTTCGAGGCTTTATCCAGGTGCTAAGCATCCATCATTCTTCCGAAGTCCACTTCCTAATTGTCTGGTCCTTCAATGCTGACCATCACAAGAGCATGGTGGACAGCAGACTTTAGGCGAACACGATTTTCATTTTTTTACCGTTTTCATTTTGCTGAAGCCCTCTTGCAAACTGCAATACGCATAATTTGTAAAATAATTCTGAAATTATAGAGATATTTAAGCATTTTTCGTTTGTTTATGTATTCTTGACAGTCTAGTTAAGTACCGACGGAGCAGTACCGACTGCTGAAAGCACTGGTCTGCACATGTGACGTATGCACAAAGAGCACATCATACCTACAAAAGATTGGATTATTTTTTCAAACAACTGTTTCATTTCATAGTCTATTATATGTTCATAAAGTTACATTAAGACATGCTTTCATATTGAAAATTTATTATCTGTAGTGTCTAATCTTTGATGCAACACAATATCTGTCTTATAAACTGTTTGAGCGACAATTTTAAATTATTATTCACTTGCGATTTCATTTTGTTTTGCTTTTACTACATACTTATACAAAATATTAAGTAAAGTAAAGATGTACTTACTTCCTTCAACTTTTGTTAAACATGTAAAATCTTGCTTCCAACTACTTTCGAACCCAATGGCTCGCTGTTTGAGTCGCTTGGTAGGTGGGTCGGAGGTTTCAGGATCACTAACAACGTCCTGGAAACTTTCACTTGTATTTAATGCACTATTTGACAGCGACGATTCATTAGTAGCACTAACGAAGAAATAGATAATTGCAGATTTCCCAGATACAGGCCTTGGTCGTTTCTAAAATCGTATCATTCTGTCATGCCCAAAAGCTAAAGAAAACTTTGTTGCGGGTTTATAGCGTGCTCTGACTATAGGCTGTTAATGCATTTAATGAAGGTTCTTTAAATTTTTATAAAATGCTGTGAACACATTTTTTGTTGGCGGTAGCAATCAAATGAGGGGTTTTACTCCAATTAATTAAAAATACAACTTCAATTACGCTGAAATATATAATTTATTTTACTGAAAATATACGATTAATGTGACATGAATATTCTTACTCATGCCTTGATTGTTTTGTTAGACTGACGATGTAGATTGTGCAAGTTATAATAAAACGCATGTTATGTTCTGTTCTTCAATAACGCACTACCGAAACAAGCAATAGTGTTTTTTTTTAAACATCGCTGAAATATTTGCATGCAATTAAAATAAAACAACACAAAATTGAGCATACCTTTAATTACTCTTACGCCGCGTATACCGGTTTATAATGGATCTTTTTTGACCATTTTAAGTGGACAGACACCATAACTGACCCCTATACACGACCCGTAAATCGTGCTTGCGTCTTATCAAAATATATGGTTCACGGCTTGCAAGGGCTTGACAAATTCACAAGCGTCGCGGCGACATGATCGGAAAATCAAGCGCCGCGGCAAAATCATCACAAACCATTTTGATTAGATAAACATTAAATGTGAAATCATGTATATATGTTTAAGAAATAAAATACATACATTGGTGAAACTCTTATAATATATTGATTGTTTAAAAGTTCAGAAAAATATTTCAAATGACTACCACAACATTGAGTTAAGACATACAACAATGGAAACGACTAATATCAACGCAAGACATATCTAGTTAAAATACATATAGATTTTCACATCAACAAAACATTTAAAAAAATCACAATAGCTATTGAATTGTTTCTTTTCAAGAAAGACAATTTAGGTAATCCGAAGTAATAATTACCTTAATACTTTGATATGTGTTTTTGTCGAGAAAAGATGGCTCTGCTGTATTAACGAAAACACGACATACCCTCAGTTCAATAAATGTATGAACACAATGTTTATATGACTAAAATATTATTTATCTTCAAGAATTCATCGTTTTATTAACAATTTAATAAGATTATAATTTAAATGTCTACATAGAACTCACTGGCATTTTAAAGGGAATATCCCTCAATATTCCCTTTTTTCGTTGCAAAATGAAGAAAAACATGTGATTTATTTCTCATTTTATTGCACATAAATTTAATTCTGACAAACTTTTCAAAATACAAATTTTCAATTCTTGCAAGCACTGCGTAAATTTACGCACTTAAATCATCATAATAAGCCTTATCATTTTACATAGAAATCGAAGAACTATGCAAAAGCTGTCCCAAGCACTGCGTAAATTTACGAACTAATTTATAAAAAAAAAGTGATGTGGTAGTTTGAATTTCACATATACAATATTTTTTTCGAAGTATCTTTCAACATAAGCCAAGCCTTGCGTAAATTTACGCACTTAAATGAACATCAAAATACCCGATAAGTTAACAAACGATTCAAAATGATACACACAAATTGTCCCAAGCACTGCGTAAATTTACAAACTAATTTATGGCAAAAGATAGCAAACTTTTAAAAATGCAGTTGTCGATTTTTGCAAGCACTGCGTAAATTTACGCACTTATCATAAAAACCCTTATCATTTTAAAAAGAAAACGAAGAATTATGCAAAAGCTGTCCCAAGCACTGTGTAAATGTACGAACTATTAAATAACAGCGATACTTGTTTTTGTCAGCGTTCTAACATACAATATTGTTTATAAAATAACATTCTCAGGATTGTGGCGCAAATGGTCTTCGAGTAGCCTGCTAACATGTAAGTTGCAATAATTCAACTCTCAGCTCTATAACCGTAAGGGTTGCTGAGAGTTGCATAATGCGCTGTCTATTGTCCTAAGGTGCAAAATTTGATCACCACTGCAAGGGCTAAGGAACAATGATACTGCAAAAATCAACGTTTACCTGTCTAAAGCACAAACTCATGCAAATGGTACCATTAAACTTAAAGCAAAAAATAATTGACCTTTCGACAGCCGATTGATTGACAGGCTTATTAGTCAATCAGATTACAGCATAGATTAGGCCCGTTTCTATCGGCCATTTTGTCCGTCAAACTCGCCGTTGTCAGACACATAAGTTTATACGTAATTTTGTGTTTTAAACAAAGAAAATGGTTAAAATGTGCTGTTATGACACTTGTAATTCAGACACAAGGAATCCAGAACGGTTAAAATATGGAACTACGGTTTTTCAGTTCACTAAACCGGGTACTAATCTTGAAAAATGCAAACGTTGGAGTCGTCTTTGTGGTCGTCCACACGAACAGCTTTATCTCAACATATTAAGCGATCGCCCGAAAGCAAAACACCTCTACGTTTGTTTTAATGTCGTTATAATAAGATACTACGCGAAAATAGAAAATGTGAGTTTTGCAACGGACATACTATAGAAAACGAGTATCACTTTTTCTTGTTCGCCTCTATATTGAGAAATTAGAAAGGAACATTTAAAACCATATTTTCAAAGGTGGCCAACGTTAAATAAATTTGACATTCTAATGCAGTCGGCTAATAAAAAAAAAACATTATAAACTTTGCTTAATATATTTTTAATGCTAATAAAATGCGTAATAATAAAGACAATCAGTTATAATTTTTAATAATATCACATAGAATAAAGCATTTTTATTTCTTTCTGTTTAAGTCTTCCGAATTTAATGTAGCTAGTTCTATATCGTTTAAAGTTAAGAACCTATTTTACGAGTAAAATGCGCAAGTAATTATCAATAGGTGCTAATAAGTGTCATTTTACACCATATGTGGGCTTTCTACTAATCCGTTATCAAAACAGATGCCGCAAACTGTGAATGACCCTTGACACTTGGATACATGATCTGATTAGCGAGGGGTTTTTTGTACATGAAAATTATTTCTCTTCTTATATTTTAAACATTGCAAAAAATAGTTTAAGAGGAAATTAATAATATATAATAATATATTGTGTATGTTACTTTTTTGACGACATTGACTATGTTATACGATTATAACAATGCTCATGGGTCATTTTGACCAAACGCATTGTAGATATGTGTTATATCGGATTTCCATAAAACGTTCTTCGTCGTCTTATATAATAAATTTACTTACCTGTTCCACATTTGCGATGTTGCCATCGGTTGCAAAATTAACGGCTTTTCATTAAAAAAACTGAAACATCTATTACTCAAGGAAAAGTATTGTGACTAACGAACAATTCATACTGTATGCGATATAATTTTGCCGAGTTTGATTATAAAATTAACGGCTTTTAAGTATGTATCAATATTTTCGTACACCAGTCAGTTAGTTGATCATGTGCTATGATTTGGCCATTCCCATTGGCGGACACAGGCCATGACGTATTGATCAATGTCGCCGCCATTTTGAACGTTTTCGCGCTATGTATTCTCATGCAGCTATTTCCCAAGTGTGCCAGTCATATTGTAATGTTACAGTGCAGTGCGAGAGGTGATATACAACGATCCTTGATGGTGGGCAATACCAACAGCAATAGGTTGTAACTGCAACTTCCCCCCATTCATCAGCTGCCCGTTTATCACAGAGATAAACTGAACACAAAGACCAAAAGTCACTGCCACCTCACTTGATGTGACCTGGCAAATATCACATGGGGTACCAGAAACATCACAGTGGTTGGCTACATTGAACAGCTGGTCCAACAGCTTAACTCTTTCATTAGTATCATCTACAACACTGACCTGACCATTAGGCATGCTGCACATGTTTACAAATTTGCAAGTCTGAAATGTGTCACTTGATATTCTCACATTATACTCAGACTTCCTTTCAAGTTATCACCTGGTCTGTATTAATCATTAATATTGGGGACTGCATACCGTCTACAATCCTCCCTAATCTTAATTGTGTATACAGATACTTCTCGAGGTCATTATCTGCCTGGAATATCATCTGAGCATTCACAGGGTTCTCATTCAGATATGTCTCGGACTCCTGTATTTTATTCAGACATCTCCTGCTGGCTATGAACTCAATTTCTTTCTTGCTCTTTCACAAAGGTCCTGTACAGCTTCACTGAGTTGTTGCAGTTAATCATTTAGTCTGCTGCAGTTGTCAATATCTTTCTTAAAAGAGGTTTGCAATGCTGCCCTTAATTCACCTAGTTCTTTCAAAGTTGCATTTTCTAGTTTATCCAAAGCAGCATTTAGTTTCTAACGATGCAGTTTTAAACTTTATGATACCTCCACGGTCTAAATGTTGACCTTTTGCATTATTTTAAACTTAATTAGGTCATTTAGAACAGAATGAAGATTGTTTGACAACTGTTGCAGATCCACTGACACCTTTTTTGACTGACTCAGAAATTAGAGCCACATTGGTACACTGTCTGAGTCATAACTACCAAGTAGCATTTCGACCAAATTGTAAAATATCTAGGTGATATAAAACATTTTAAATCATGTAAAATTTATTTTTATAAGAATTCACAGCAGGTCATGTTTGTAATAGAAAGGCACTTTTTCTGAAACACGTGCAGTTTTAATAAATTTGATTTATCAACGGATATTTTCAATATTTGTTATATAAATAAATACATATTGTTTTCATATTCCCAAAAATTTTCATTTGAATTTATCAATCATTGGATTTATTATCATAACATGATTAACAGCACGCACAAAATTACAAAATGAAATAATGTAGACATATATATTGCTAGTAAAAAGCATTAAAACGTTAATCTCAATTAAACATGTACTTAATATGTATAAATTCCTGGTTGCTAAGAATCATTTATGGCAAATCATTGAATTGATGACAAATTGACATACTTATCTCATCCTCATCTAGAAGCCAGAATAACAGCTGCATGCCATTGGAATGTTTATCAATTCCCGAAAAAGTGTCAACTTAAGTTCAAATAAGCTAAAAAGGCTTACATTTGCACGTGCTCCACTAAGAAAGCACACCCAATATAGTCTAGCAGTGTATTAGCAATATGGATGAATGAATTTAATGTAACTTTGAAGAAAATTTTATCAAACAAAACAGTGTGTAATGTCAATTTGATATCTTGAGCCGATTTGAGAAATTATTAAAATGTTACTTTAGAAGTGCCTTTACGTGTATTTACATATATTTTGTGTATAAAAATTAAACTAAGCCTTAAAACAATAAGTTATAACACAGTGACCCAAATGCTTATCAACCACTAATCACTTAGATCCTAATATTAACCACACAATAAAATGTTATATCAACAAATCTTTAATTGTGACTAATGCAATAGACAGCTACCAGTAGAAACCTTCATCAATTAAAGGTTATTCATAAAGATCAAGGTTTACCCCATTTTTTTAAACGATGTCTAGTAGGGAGTGAGTAAAAGACGAAGCACAGTGTCCAATTGTATTTCTTATGCCCCTCCATTTTACAATATGCAGCTCTCTTTAGTGTCTCTTTTTCATTTCCCAATCTTCTCTTAAGTATAGGAAAAGCCAACTAGATTAAGTTGCTATTGATGTTTTGTAGAGTAACAAAACAGTATTTGCGTTGGTATCAGCAGACCATCAAATAATTTTTAATAAGTGGGTCTGAAAAGCCCAAAGTCGATCACGCTAGATACAAAGGAACTGACCTGCTCAGTGCAGCACCAAGATATCATCAGTACAAATGTTCTGACTAAGTTTCATGAAGATTGCACATTAAATGTGACTGTTCGAATGTTAACATGTTTTTACAAATGAAAAATGTCCCTCCTCCCGGCGTCCGTGTTCTTCAAAAAACCAAAACCATTGTCGAACTCGTCCAAGATTACATTGGGACAAATCTTCTGACCAAGTTTTATGAAGATCGGACAATAAATGCATGAGTGAAGGTTTTCGGGATAAACCGTAATTCCGGTTTTTGGAACGCCGCCGAGGCCATTTTTCCAAATCGCGTTAATCCGTTGAGAAAATGTTAGGGGGGAGCTAGGGGATAGGCAGCCTATAGATAGTAGGCGCACGTTTAAGTAAATCAATAAAAACCTCCCGCAATGTATTCTAATAAACCAGATCTGCGGTTTGTAAAATTAACAGCTGTCGGACTGCCGGAAGTCTGCTCCGATACCACAATGCCAAAATTGGAATTACCATAAAACTATGAATAGAAATTCCTCATATCTTTTGTTGACTCTTTGTCCCGACAAAAAGCGCGTGAAATGTATGCGACATGCCTTATGCATGGAAAGCGTGCGCGTATTGATTTGTGGATAAAAACTTTGTAGCACAAAGAACATTGAGATCTGTTGATTTCGGTTAAAAGCTTTTTTTAAAATTATATCGCAAATAATTTGGAATTGACATTTCCTCCAGATTAATTAAAAAAAAACACGCCGTATCTTAATCGTTACTGTCTTTTAGTTTAGTTCTTATTGAATTAGCTATTGTACTGATTAAAGAGAACATCTGGACAAAATTGAATAAATGTTGGGCGTTATGAAAACAAGCTTTTCACGTCTACAATTATATACTGTGGTGTTATTACAAAATGGATTAACATGTGTGGATGCCACTCTGCAATTCGGTCCATAATTACCGGTTAAATAAAATTGTTTGTAATGCAAATATTTTAAAAGTATTTAAAGCAATGCATTTTTATGAATGTAATAAAGAAATAAGAAGATAGTCTTTTGAACTCACATGAGAAGTACTTTACCTAATTTAAATGGTTTCTAAAAGGCTAAATTTATGGAGCTTCGGGGTTTTTCGCTCCGTATGGCCCCCACAAGCGCTTTACCCTGCACCCACCGGTGGCCCTGACGCCCACCCCCCCCCCCTGGTCCCCAGCAAAAAGTTTCGGTTTTCAGACATTTTCAACGCTCACTCATGTTAATGTGGCCTCTAGAGTGTTACCATGGTTTTACTATAGCCATATAAGGAAAAATGCCCCGCCCCATAGTGAGTGGCCATGCTTTTCAACAGACCAGAACCATTTTCGAATTTATCCAAGATGCCATTGAGATGTATGCATTTTTATGAAGATCGGACCATCTGATAATATAAAGTCATAGAAAGTATAAGTTGAAAAAGGGGCAAACTTTTGTATTGTTTCATACCGTTTCAATATATGGATAGTTAACAATACTTATTGCAAAATGGCAACTCGTGTATGTTCAGTTCACAACAGTTCAGATTTAGAATCTCCATATTGCCATCTATCCATGTTTCAAGTTTTATGAAAAAATATGAAGCACTTTTTAAGTTATCGCAGGATCCACCATTTTTAGCAATAAGTCTAGTATATTTGTTGCCATAGCTACCTGAATTCTTGATGTAGGAACAAAATGAAATGACGTGCATAGTCTTCATATCGCCATCTTTCCATGTTTCAAGTTTCATAAACAAATATGAAGAACTTTTAAAGTTATTGAGGATTCAGAAAAGTTTGACAGACTGACTGACAGTCTGACAGACAGAGCACAAACCATAAGTACCCTCCGGTTTCATCGGTAGGGGACAATTATCATTTATTTAAGGAATCAGGTAATAATATACCTTGTTTATAGTTGACTTCGGGATAGGCTGATAATATGGGTTCAAACACAGGTGGAAGTAACGTACCCTGGATAGTATATGGGCCTAGGAGCCCAATATATTCAAATAAATATAATTCCAATATCAGAGAGTGGGGCTTTTTTTCATGGCTCTTTGTCAACTTTTCTCTCATTAAACATGATTATATATATTTATTTGAATATAGTGGGCTCCTAGGCCCATATACTATCCAGGGTACGTTACTTCCACCTGTGGGTACAAACGATTCACTGAAAATAGCGTATAACATGATATTCAGTTTACCAGCATCCTTTCATTATCTGATCTATCTTGATTGATTTGTTCATGTGTTCAACAGTTCTCGATTGTATTTTTACAAACTGCTCTGTTTTAAATCACTGACAAAAGGGACACAAGAAAAAAGTTTAAAATGGTAATATTTCTTGAAATGCCAGTGAACATTAAGGCTACCTGATAAGATATTGTTTGGAGAATATCTTTATAACAGTAGTTACAAGCAAATCTATGTTTATTGGAGTATGCAAGATAAAAAGACCTAGATTGAAGGTCACAATTTAATGTCAAATATGATGAATCAATTGAAACATCATCCAATATGTTCCTGTAAAAATGGATTGTTGATGGTTGTATGTATGTTTGTGACAATTGCAGGAACTTTTATGATACATAGTACATTTTAAGATTTACAGCATAACAATACTTGAAGATAATTGAGTAAAAGATAAAAAATGATTCCTGTAGGGAAAAAACAGGGTCAAAATCTGTAATTTCAACAAGAGGGCCTGAAATGCCCAAAGTCGCTCACATGAGATAACAAGATATAATTGGGACAAATCTTCTGACCAAGTTTCATGAAGATCAGAAAATAAATGTTGTCTCTATAGTGTTAACAAGGTTTTACTATAGCCATATAAGGAAAAATGCCCCACCCCCTGGTAGCCATGTTTTTAAACCAACTGGCATCATTTTTTAACTCTTCCAAGATATTATCAGGATGAATCTTTTGACCTAGTTTCAATGAAGAAATCGGACGGTAAATGTGGCCTCTAGAGTGTTAACAAGATTTTACTATAGCCATATATAGCCATTTAAGGAAAAATGCCCCGCCCCTGGTGGAAATGTTTTTAAAGCAACCAAAATCATTTTAGAACTCATCCAAGATATCATTGGGACAAATCTTCTGACCAAGTTTCATGAATATCGGAAAATAAATGTGACCTCTAGTGTGTTAACAAGGTTTTACAATAGCCATATAAGGAAAAATGCCCCGCCCCCATGGTGGCCAAGTTTTTCAACCAACTGGCATCATTTTTGATCTCGTCCAAGATATTATTTGGATGAATGGTTCTGACCGAGTTTCATGAAGATCGGACTATAAATGTGGCCTCTAGAGTGTTAACAAGATTTTACTATAGCCATATATAGCCATATAAGGAAAAATGCCGTGCCCTTTGGCAGCCTTTTTTTTCAATTAAACGTAACAATTTTCGAACTCATCTAAGATATCAATAAGACAAATCTTCTGACCATATTTCATGAAGATTGGACAATAAATGTGGCCTCTAGAGTGTTAACAAGGTTTTACTATAGCCATATAAGGAAAAATTCCCCGCCTCCTGGCGCCCATGTTTTTCAACTAAAGGGCATTATTTTTAAAACCTCCAAGATATTATTGGGATGAATCTTCTGCCCAAGTTTCATGATGATTGGACAATAAATGTGGCCTCTAGAGTGTTAACAAGATTTTACTATAGCCATATAAAGCCATATAAGGAAAAATGCTCCGCCCCTTGGCAGCCATGTTTTTCAAGCAAAGGTTACCGTTTTTGAACTCATCCAAGATATCATTGGGACAAATCATCTGACCAAGTTTCATGAATATCGGAAAATAAATGTGACCTCTAGAGTGTTAACAAGGTTTTACAATAGCCATATTAGGAAAAATGCCCCGCCCCCATGGTGGCCAAGTTTTTCAACCAACTGGCATCATTTTTGATCTCGTCCAAGATATTATTTGGATGAATGGTTCTGACCGAGTTTCATGAAGATCGGACTATAAATGTGGCCTCTAGAGTGTTAACAAGATTTTACTATAGCCATATATAGCCATATAAGGAAAAATGCCGTGCCCTTTGGCAGCCTTTTTTTTTCAATTAAATGTAACAATTTTCGAACTCATCTAAGATATCAATAAGACAAATCTTCTGACCATATTTCATGAAGATTGGACAATAAATGTGGCCTCTAGAGTGTTAACAAGGTTTTACTATAGCCATATAAGGAAAAATTCCCCGCCTCCTGGCGCCCATGTTTTTCAACTAAAGGGCATTATTTTTAAAACCTCCAAGATATTATTGGGATGAATCTTCTGCCCAAGTTTCATGATGATTGGACAATAAATGGGGCCTCTAGAGTGTTAACAAGATTTTACTTTAGCCATATATAGCCATATAAGGAAAAATGCCCCGCCCCTTGGCAGCCATGTTTTTCAAGCAAAGGTTACCGTTTTTGAACTCATCCAAGATATCATTGGGACAAATCTTCTGAGCAAGTTTCATGAAGATCGGAAAATAAATGTGGCATCTAGAGTGTTAACAAGGTTTCACTTTAGCCATATTAGGAAAAATGCCCCGCCCCCTGGCGGCCATGTTTTTCAACCAACCGGCATCATTTTCGAACTCGTCCAAGATATTATTGCTATTTATCTTCTGACCAAGTTTCATGAAGATCAGACAATAAATGTGGCCTTTAGAGTGTTAACCAGATTTTAATAAAGCCATATAAGGAAAAATGCCCTGCCCCTTGGCAGCCATGATTTTCAAGCAAACGTAACCATTTTCGAACTCATCCAAGATATGATTGAGACCAATCTTCTGACCAAATTTCATGGAGATTGGACAATGAATGTGGCTTCTAGAGAGTTAACAAGGAAAATGTTGACGGAGTACGACGGACAAAAAGCGATCACAAAAGATCACCATGAGCACGTTAAAAAGGAAGCAAGAGTTGAGAGCATACCCAACATCAGAAGCTTGTATAATAGACACACCAGAAGTTTTGTTAAATATCTATTATTGAGTTACATTGAAAACATCCCAAGATGGTTGTTGATAAATCTGTGAATGATCCGACAATCCGCGTTTTTATTAATTTATTCATGATATGATGATTTGATTGTTCGTTTATCTGTTTATTATCGAATGATCCACGTGTTGATTAATCTGCACATGATCTGATTATTCACGTGTTGATTAATCTTATGATCCGAGTGTTGATTAATCTGTTAATGGTCCGATGATCTGAATGTTGATTAATATCGCAATAATTTGATTATTTGATTATTATAGAGATCAGTTTACTGACGATAAATGAAAATGTAGCGAACATGTAATCATACTATTGTAGAGTAAATCCCTATAGCAACTTGTCTTGAAAGCCAATTAATTTCCTCCTAAAAGACATTCACAATGGCCCGTCAAGTGAATAAGTTTCACAAGACGTATAAAGTGAATTCGTCATTTAAAACCTCGGGTAACACAGGTTTACTGTTGCATTATTATTCAGAAGAATGAGCAATTTAAGATGTGTTATTTTGTGTACGTTTTTCCTTAGTCTTATGTATACTGGTTTACAATTGCATTAAACATTAGCATACATGACATGAACAAATGGTCATGTCTTGTTCATAAGACAAAAAAAAGCATTCCTAGTTTTAAAAATATAAGCTGTACAGTGAATTCATCCATAGGCGTCATAACTGTTGCCAGAGGGACTGCTGCCCCAATACTCTGAGAAGTTAAGCATCCCTACGAATGTAAGTTTTTGCAGCGGCTGCGATAAATTTTCCAAGTATGCTAATCAACGCTGTGACGAAGCTTTCCAGTCCATGATACATGTATGTATGTACTTTAGTGGCATGGATACAGACTTGTCACACAATGACAAGAATAAGCAGCACCAACTGAGGCTGTGATTTTCAATGTCTTAGATTGACGTCATAACACACACTTTCAACACATTAGTTTAGATATATTTAATAAAAATAGATTTCACATAAGCATTAGACTCATTAGGAGACTCCCAAATCTTCTTCCTGTACAGCACTAAAACGTGGTGGCCTTGGATGTATCCAGAATTCTCCCAGAGTAAGGAGCGAACCCAGAACCTGGGCAGACACTCAAGTATGCCACGGCAACTAATATAAAGATTCTGATATTAATACTGTGGTAAAATAGATCTGACACTTTATGTCATTTCTCACATATTGAATGATATTGTATCTCTGCTTTGTGAGGACAACACAATACTAAACGACATGAATGTTGATTTTTTTTCAAGGCAATACATCCTAGCAGGAAAACAAAAATGGTTAAATATACAATGTATATCATGCCTAGAGATTGCTTGCTAAGATTAAGAATGAAATACAAACACATTGTGTACTAATCATAGTTTCCATAATAAATCCTCAAAGGTGGGCTATCATTTTACGTCCACAAATCACTTTTACAACTGAAATGTCGTTAGTGCGTGAAAATAATTTATTTCATGTTATACATTTTGTAGCTATTGAGGTGGTTCATTGTAAAAAGATTATAAGCTTATACAACTGGCCATCCAAATATATCTGACTACACAGAATATAATACCTAGTTAATTTCTGTAAAACGTAAATGAAAACCTACATAAAACATATCACAGTTTTGTGGTATTGTTATAGTCTACACTCTACAAATATTATGTTCAGCTGTTTGTACTACATGTTATACCTATGTCTTCATAAATAAGAAAACAAATTTAATGAGAAGATTAAATCTATCTGCCACTACTGACTTCATCCTCTTTTAAATTATAGTTTCTAATTTTTGTTTTGCTAGGCACATTTTTGAACACTTTTCCTACGGCTTTGTCGGACAATTTTCTTTCCAGTTTTGCCTTTTGTTGCCCTGTCTGTTTGCCTGACAAGTATAAACTGTCTTTGTTGTTTTTGTTGCCACTGCTATTGCTGTTCATATTTACATCTGATGTTTGGCTGTCATGGCTCATTTGACTTACATTTCCTGGAAAAGGAAACATGTCTCAAAAGGTCAAGCATCTTACTAACATGAAATATTTCATGGTGACCTACAGAAATACTTGATAGTTTTGTATTTACTTAGCAACAAACATAAAATAAATCTATTATGAATCTTGAAACAGAAAAAGTTATGGTCAAATATTAACTAAGCTTTAAAACTAATTTGAATTAAAAAATGAATTTTTTCAGCAAGCCAAAGAGAGAACACTTAAGGCAAGAGAAGTATCCCTGTATTAATTCATCAAATTGCACTTGGAAACAAAAAACAATACCTGTCATGTTAAAATAACAATACGATTTTTAAACAAGCGCAACTTCTAAGCATCAATATTAATTTTTTTCTGAAATTCACTAATATTTCCTTGCTTTCTTTTAAATGTCAAATATCTCTGGGGTCTACTGATCATATACCGTAAACTACAAAATTAAGTCTCAACTGTTACAAGATGAACTATTCTTTTAAACTTAATCAAGGGTATCGTTACTTAAATGTTTCTTTATGGTCTTTTTTAAAGATAAGAAAATTCATTTGTAACTTAAGCATGTCACAAGATCGTCTCCCGTTTTCACTTCCAAATAAAGCAAAAACGTTATATTGTCAAAACATAATCTACCTTTTTGAAATTCAAATTCTGTTGTAATCTCTCCTTTACTTGAGCAACACACTGATTATAAATGTCTATTGTTGACACTTAATAATTTAGTCGTTACATAATTCTGTCACAAAACCATAACTTTTGTGCTACAAAATTCAACCAATACTTGATCTTGACATGCGGGTGTCTTGTTTTTAATCTATAAAATTCAGTTGTAAACTTAAACATGTCAAAAGAACTACAATACTGGAGCCTGGAGACCCTTACCCTGTCTCTGTGGACTGGCTGTCCGAGGTGTGGGAGAAGGTCGGCTATTGTCCAGCATTTTCCAGATCTCCTGCAGGGACTCCCCGCCCATCGAGGACATGCTCAACAGGAGCTGGGAACGTGCAGTTGGGACGCTGTAAATTGTCTCCCCTCCTTCAGTGTTCACACTAGCATGGACATCAATCTCAGTATCCACGGCTGAAAGAGATGTGAGGGAAATGGGGTACAGTTTAGAAGCTTGCTTGAAGATGCATGGAAGATCACAATATATAATATAACAAGAGCTGTGTTCGTGAAACACAATGCCCCCTACTGCGCCGCTTTGAAGCCATATATTTTACCTTTGACCTTGAAGGATGACCTTGACCTTTCACCATTCAAAATGTGCAGCTCCATGAGATACGCATGAATGCCAAATAAGAAGTTGCTATCTTCAATATTGTAAAATTTGACCTTCGACCTTGACCTTGAAGGATGACCTTTACCTTTCACCACTCAAAAAGTGCAGCTCCATGAGATACGCATGCATGCCAAATATCAAGTTGCTATCTTTAATATTGCAAACTTTGACCCTTGACCTTGAAGGATGACCTTGACCTTTCACCACTCAAAATGTGCAGCTCCATGAGATACACATGCATGCCAAATATCAAGTTGCTATCTTCAATATTGCAAAATTTTGACCTTTGACCTTGATCTTGAAGGATGTCATCTTGACCTTGACTTTGACCTTTCACCACTCAATATGTGCAGCTCCATGTGATACACATGCATGCCAATATGGAGTTGATATCTTCAATATTGCAAAATTTGACCTTTGACCTTGAAGGATGACCTTGACCTTTCACCACTCAAAATGTGCAGCTCCATGAGATACCCATGCATGCCAAATATTGAGTTGCTATCTTCAATATTGCAAAATTTGACCTTTGACCTTGACCTTGAAGGATGACCTTCATCTCTCAAAATGTGCAGCTCCATGAGATATGCATGAATGCCAAATATCAATTTGCTATCTTCAATATTGCAAAATTTGACCTTTGACCTTGAAGGATGACCTTGACCTTTCACCACTTAAAATTTGCAGCTCCATGAGATACACATGCATGCCAAATATCAAGTTACTATCTTCAATATTGCAAAATTTGACCTTTGACCTTGACCTTTCACCTTGAAGGATGACCTTGACCTTAACCTTTCACCATTCAAAATGTGCAGCTCCATGAGATACACATGCATGCCAAATATCAAGTTGCTATCTTCAATATTGCAAAAGTTATGGGCAATGTTCAAGTTTTCAGACGGACGGACGTACAGACTGACGGATGAACAGACTGACAAACAGACAGACGGACAGTTCAACAAGAGCACCGCATAACGGGTGCCATGCTCGGCTACGAGTGCAGTTTTGAATAAATGAAAGCTTATTTTTTATTATGTTTTTATTTTTTTAAAGGTCACAGTGATCTTGACCTTTAACCTAGTGACCCAAAAATGGGTGTGGCAAGTAGAACTCATCAAGGTGCATCTACATATTAAGTTTCAAAGTTGAAGGTGGAAGCAATTTGGTTTTAGAGCCAATGTTCAAAACCTTAACAAAATGTTAAGGTTTTAGGTTTTAGCACAACGTGGACATCGGACAGCAAGCTGGCTATGACAATACCTCGAGTTTTCCCCGAAAACGCCGAGCTTAAAACTATATGCCACCCTTCAGGGGCATAACAAAGTTATGGCGAAAGTTAAAGTTTTCGGACGGACGGACAGATGCCATATATTTGACCTTTGACCTTGAAGGATGATCTTGACCTTGACCTTCCACCTTTCAAAATGTGCAGCTCCATGAGATACACATGCATGCCAAATATCAAGTTGCTATGTTCAATATTGAAAAAGTTATGGTCATTAAAGTTTTCGGACGGACGGACGGACTGACACACTGACTGACTGACTGACGGACAGTTCAACTGCTATATGCCTACCTACCGGGGGCATAAAAATAATTATCTTTGCATTTGTGTGGTTGATCAGCCAGTAAACAATCATTTGTCAATCTGATGGGTGTATTAATCAACACTGGTAAAGATCAGACCCTAATAGTTAAATGTGTATGCTTCTTCAAATTGTTGATTATTTTCTATAAGCCGGTCCCTGAGAACACATGGCTTAATGCATGTATGTTAAGTATCGCTTCGCCAAGACTGATTTTTGTTAAGAAGAGACTTCCTCTACAGGAAAAAAAGCCATAAGGAGGAAAGTGTAATGTGCATGCTAATCTCGGACGATACTTAACACACATGCATGGGTCTACCAGAATGCTGCTCTAATACATGTATGAACGCTCATAAATCCGATACTTTTCTTAAAACAAGATATAAAATGACTGTTCAACTTTGGCTTAAGAAGCATGTCATGTGATCCCTGGGGCGTGGTCATGTTTAAGTCTATAAGCATGATTTGAACAAAAATAGTAAAGAACCACTAGAAATCAAATAGTGAACCGCTGTCCCTTATTTTTTCAGAAAACATTTTTGAAGTTGTCATTTTAAATTTTTCAACTCGAGGGACCTACATATAATATTGACCGCAAAGTTAAAAAACTTTGAAAGAGTGCCACTCAAATGGCATTTCTCACAAAGTGAACTTCGTGTCTTTCACATAACTGTGTAGTGCATGATGGGAATTCAAAATAAATATAAATAAATTAGCACACATAATCGCCATATCAAGACCACATGTCATGTGCACAACTAAAAAGAATATGAGAAATCTTACTGTCCACTACAATATTGACCTTTAAGCAAGCGACATGGTTTTTCTGCATTCAATACGTTGTGTTGATCAGATGATCATATGAGCCAATTTATTATGAAATGACAAAATGTACGATAATGTTTTGAGCCGGAAACAAAATGTCCAATGCATACACCCAATCATATACTCACACAAAGGTAACACTATATGCCCTTTCACCAATTAATGGCGGTGGTTAAAAAATTGCCTGAGAGTCTGAACTTACACTCCCTGAGATGACTGGGTTTCTTCAAGATGGACGGGGGTCTATATTCCTCCGTGTCTGACAGACCGGCCTGTGTGTCCCGCATCTCTTTCTGAGAAACAGTTGTCTGTGTGTCACCTGGTCCTCTCTGGTACCTCTGAGCGTACTGCAGTTGCTGAAAAGTAGTTATGAAGGACTAAACAGGTAATATATAAACTTGTTATGGGAATCTTTATGCTAAAGTGTAGTCATTAATCCAGAAATAAAGTGGCATTCCAGTGCTTCAGCTAGGATATGGAAAGGTTACTAGTGGCCTTTTTTCAAAAGGGAATTTAGTGCATGTGGTCATTAGCCCATTGGCATATTTTCTATAAAGCATGTATCATATATTATTATTCCTATTACCGGTACATATTTCAGTTTAAAACATAATTTCTCAAATATTTACAATTATTTTCACAGAGAATTTATGTAATTTATTGGCACATAAGTCAAAATGTTCTGTATACTAATGTGATCAGAGGGGGGGTTGTGCCCCTCCGTTTAAAACTTGCTGGAGACATGAATAAAATAAATTCTCCAAATTACACTGTATCTCCGGGTAAATAGTTGTAATAATTGTCCACAACTTTGCAAAATCCCGTCTAGTCAAAAGTACAGACAACACTTATCCGTATAATGGACAAATCACAGTTTCATGAAAATAGCAGCATGCTACAGTTGATGTTGTGTGTGATTTTTACAGAATTTTAAAAGGAACTTTTCGCAGGTTTTGCCATGTTTTGAAGTTTGTCATTTAATGCTTGAAATAACTAAATATATCCAGTACAACAAGAATACAATTAAAAAAAGAAACAAGAGATGTGTTTGTCAGAAACACAATGCCCCCTACTGCGGCGCATTGAAATAAAATTTCTATTTATCATTTGGCAGGTATAGAAATCATCTCCCTTTAAAGGTTATTATTTCCCTTGAATTTTGTCCAATCCAACCAGGGGTGGGGGGGGGGGGGGGTTGGGGTGGGGAGGGTCTCACAGTAAATTATGACCATGTCAAACATCACTGACAACCAAGGCCTGTGGGTTAAAAGAGATCTTAGCCATAAAAAAAAAACTTAGCCAGTGTTGATCATGTATCTATGGAACTTGGTATCTAAGTTCACAGGTATGTAATGAACATCAAAGAAATTATAATTATATCATTATTTTTTTTTTGCTATCTTCAATATTAAAAAAATTATGGCCAAAGTTAAAGTTTTTTTTCGGACGGACAGACAGACTGACATACTGACTGACGGACAGTTCAACTGCTATATGCCACCCTACCAGGGGCATAAAAAAAGTAATCAACAACCAGACTAGAACCACTGGCCCTTGGAGTAAAAGTCAAGTGATAAAACCACTCTGCCATCCGTGCTCATGTTTTGTGTGTTGTATTTAATACGTTATACAATCAATCCTCGTCATGTCACAAAATATAACGATAACAAAAGAACTTTCCAAATTATATAATCGTTTTGCATTTGTAATGCTTTATGATTTTCAGGTTTTTAATTAATTAAAAGATGCATATAATGCATATTTTAGAACATTGTAGATGTTCAGTGTTACTGTTTCCTTGCATACATCATATTTATAATGAAAATGTGCAAATCTGAAACAATTTGTTACAATTTTGTCAATTCACAAAATGTAAAAAGGTTCCTTTAAATGTGCCAGCTTTGTTTGCACTGACAGAGTAGTGATTTTTCCCTTAAGCTAGCCTATTCAGGAGGTTCAATTGAAGGGACAGAATGTACTAAAATACTTTACCTCTAATGGTGTGATGGAGGATAGTTACACTCACACAAATATCATGTTTTTGAAATATGAGCATTTTGCTTAGTTAATTAATTGAGTCTTACTTCAAAGCAGCCATTAAGAAAAACAACAACTTCAGAACATGGAAGGATTCTGTAATATTCACAAACACATTTAATACTTAAAAAATTGTAAAGATTTGTGTCAAATGTCTTCAATAAAAAATAAACCACATTGAAGCATAAATTATTCATCATCCCAACGGTAAAGATAAGAATGTTAAATAAAATTTGATAACTCAAAGGGGAAACGGTTATTAAACGGACACCTGTACACTCCGGGTATCTGGCTAAAATTACATATTTAAGACTTACCATCACAAAGACATTACAGCACAAACTCATAGTCATGATCAAGTTTCGCATTAAAATTCAAGCACGTGTTAAGACAGAATTTAATGTCAACACAAAGAATTTATTGGCTTGTAGTTTTTTATGCCTGTAGTAAACTTTAACTTGCTGTTAGATATATTTGGAAATTACTACAGCAATATTTTATATCTCTTAACTTTAAATAGCACAGCCATCAAAATTTGGGATAATTTCAATCATTTTAAAATTGGTTTTGGTACATTAAACATACATGCTTAAACAAATGCTTACAGTATTTTGTATTACACCAATGTATTAATTTTTGTATATACATTGTCCTCTTACAATAATAAAGTTAATGTCATTAATTTACATATTTCATTAAACACGAGTTTCATTTAAAAGAAACAGTGTTTCTTTAATTATTAAACTGTTATTATTATTTGAAACTGTGTGAGTGTCAGAGCATTTAATTTTATTTATTTGAATTTCAAATATAATTTTCTATATAATGATGCAATTAGAACAAAATAGGGCATGGTTGAGGTCAAAGGTGGCAGATTGGGACCTTGAGACAGCAGGGTTCTGCAAGTCTCCAGCCCCTCCTTACAAGGCTAATGAATTTATAATTTCTAAGGTAATTCTCCTCCCTACACTTATTCAAGTAGAACCATTGTTGCTTACTGAATAATGAAAGTAAGTGCACAAATTACAGGTTAACCACTTAGATCAGCTAGGAAATTAGAAGGCTGGCTTACAACCTTTATATGACAAAAATTAATGTGGTAAGCAAAATATTTCTTTGAATGTCACATAATTTATTTAAAGATCCATCCATGCTTGACAAAAAGATAACAAATATAAAATTTTATGCAATTAAACAAACGGTAACGGTTTATTTTTTAGCATTGAAAATTGACCTACAAAAACGCAAAAACTACAATCATGTCATTCACTTTGTTTGTTATATGGACATATATGCATGGCCCTAAAATATATGCGGGAGGGAAAGTCAGCACATGGGGTAAGCCCAAGACACACTAGTGTGAAGAGTTTATAAATTCAACCAGGAATACTCCTATCATTGAGAAAAACACCTTATTTAACATAAGACATTTATTTAAATTCAGTTACAATATTTTTTTTTATATGTTCCAAGTAAAATTGCAAAGCACATACCTCTATTATTAGCTTATATCAATACATGGACTAATATGCATTTCCTTTCATTCTTTTACAGTTCTCTACATAAAACATTACAGTATTTATTTTTTTGTTAAAAAATTCACTGCTCACTTTAACTTCACTAAATATGTTTGATAGAACAAGGATTTGGTTCGTGTCTCTTCTACCACATTATTAAACAAGAGCACCATCTTGCGGGTGCAGACCGCTCATCTATTTTTCTTTTTAAAGGTGAAGGGAGCTATCTCAATACTTCAAACAAATTTATGGATGTCAGTTTCAGAGGAGATTTTTAATGTTTTTACTATGCACATATAAGGCAAACAAATAATCCTTGGAGCTACCAGCAAGCAACATTTGGTTTAAACATATCTATTCTAGAATGTGTGTACAAGATATTTTACAAACATCTTAAGTTTATAGGATTGGAACGGTAGCAAAGCTAGTAGGGTTCCTTTCCCCAGCAATATATTAACATACATAGTGACGGTGATTTGCATTTTAAACACAAAGCAATGAATAATGATTCGAGGTTAAACAAGTATGTAAGTATCGTTGGAACATTTGATACCAGGGGCAAAATTTGAACAAACTAGGTAGAGGACCATTAAAGTTATATGTCAAATAACAAACATCCGGCCTCAATGTTTCAGAAAGAAGAGAAGATTAATATTCATATACTGAACCAGTTGACATTAAGGTGGGGCAAATGTTGACCTCATGGCCTTATTAAACAATTTGATAGAGAAACTATACAATGTTACATAAAATACCAAATATCTAGGCCTGCCAAAAAAGCTCAGAATAATTTGTTACTTTGCCTACCTGTCTTGTAAGTTCATACTGAAGTTTCTCCAGCTGGTTCAGTTTGCTGGTGTTCTGCTGATCAGAGGCATCGTGGGAGGGAGTCACATGATCAGAATACTGGTCTCTGATTGGTCGATAGAAAGGTTGGGTGGGTCGTGCACTGCTGGGGCCAATTGATGATGGCTCAACTCCTAAAGCAATAATGCAAATATAGTTTTATTGAAGTTTTGTTGAAATTACGTTTGTTGAAGCAATTATGGAAATGAGTCTTTACACTACAACAGCCATCTGTATTTTAAATAAAACCTTTTTTCATTTAATTATTGTGTTGGTTAGTTTTAAAATAAACAAAATATCTTTATGCAAAACTGAGATCAACATTCTAACTTTCATTGTGTACGCTTTGTGCATGAAGGCTGTGAATTTAACACTTTGGTTAAAGAAATACAATCAATGTTGGTAACAAACAGTAATCTGTAAAAAATATTCTCAATCTCAAACCTTTTAACTGTTGATTATTGATCATGACTGAAATAAATCAAATTAAAGACTCAAGTTCAGATTGAAAAATATAATAGTCATAAGATTTTTAAAATTTTATAGACCAATCAGGATCAAGTCATCAATAGTTAAAAACAACCCAGACATTGCCAAAGTTCAAGCTTTATATCATAAATAACATGCACATGATCTTTTGTCAAAATTAGTTTGAATGGCTAAATATGTGATATCAAAGTGTGATTTTCAGGTAATTCATACTGCAGACAGATTGAAACTATAACAAGCCACGTTCTGGGAACACTGAAAATGCCTGTTCCTAAAGTATCGTCCCAGATTAGCCTGCGCAGTACTCACTGGCTGATCAGGGACAACACTAGATTATTGTTTAGAAGAGACTTCCATTTCAGAAAATTCCATAGAACAAGAAAGTGTGCAGACTAATCTGGGATAACAGTTTCTGCCTCTATGGAATTTCCACTATTCTTGGATGACACAAATTTTGCACATGCATTAAGCACTGTTTTTCCAGAATAAGGCTCAAATACAATGGACATTTCCTGAGAGTGTATCCTAGACTGACAAGCTCTCAAAAAGTCAGGCCTCAGTGTGTTGTTGTTCCTTGGCAAGGTCAGTAAGAATTTCTGAGAAAACTAGTCTTAATGCATGTATAAAAGTGTCCTCCCAAATTAGACTGCAGTCTGCACAGGCAAATCAGAGACAACATTTTCCGCTTTTAATGGAGTTTTTCAATTATCTTCTTAACAAAATCCAATTAAAGCTGAAAGTGTCATCCCCGATGTGGGGACTGCACAGGCAAATCTCGAACAACACTTAACACATGCATTATACCCCATTTTCCCAAATTGCAGCTCAAATACAATTGACATTTTCAAAAAATTATCTATTAGACTGACCAGCTTTCATCAGCTCAGCCCTCAGCTTGTTGCCCATCTCTATGAGCTGGTGTCGCTCCTTGGCCAGCTCCGTGATCTTCTTGGCCGCGTCCCTCAACTTCCCCTGCAGGCTCCTCACCTGTATTAGGATACAAACAATACCAGACTCGCTCTGGGAAAATGGGGCTTAATGCATGTGCGTCAAGTGTCTTCCCAGATTCGCCTGTACAGGCTTAACAGGAACAACAATTAACGCTTTTATTTTATTTATGTTTGTTCAGATTAGACTGCAGGGTCCTTACCTTAGAAAAAATAACAATCTTACATATGCAATCACACCATGTTTCCACAATACTGCACTTGTATAATTAACATAAAGGTCAACAAAATTAATCTTGTAACTTCACTTGAAATCATCATTGCCTTGCGTTTTAATTTCATATTACATTTTTGGTAATGCCCATTTAATTTTACAATTTATGTCACACAAATGCACTTTAACCACTTTTAACCTACACAGCCCATATAAACAATAAACAACAATTTTAGAGGTCATAATCAGCTGTTTAAAAAAAGCCAATCTTTTATACATTTACAAACATGTAGAAACTCTAGACACTTATACCTGCAAGCTCTGAGCACTATAGTGTAGTGGAAATGGTGTCCACTAAGCAACTGAGAGTTTATGGGTTCAATCCCTACTGTGATAGAATTCTTTAGAACTCCACAAAAGACACCAAGTACTGTTCCACCCAGGAAATGGACGCAAGAGCATTTCAATAAGTCTTAGGTTTTTGATGAGATTAAGCTTTAATTTTAGGTTTAAACTAAAATATACCTGCGAACCCTGCTGCGACCCGCTCTCGGACCCACTGCCCCCTAATGCGGCCCCTTGGTGCCTGAGAGTCATGATCTCGTCTTGAAGTTGCTGAATCAGCAGTTCCTGGGCGCCGTAGTTGATACCTGGACGCTTCTCTGACAGCTGCAGCTTCAGATTGGACAGCTGCAATCAGGAAACCATGGTTACAATATACTTATCAGTGATTGTTTT
The DNA here is from genome assembly GCF_020536995.1 of Dreissena polymorpha. NCBI lineage: Eukaryota > Metazoa > Mollusca > Bivalvia > Myida > Dreissenidae > Dreissena > Dreissena polymorpha. The sequence goes on from NC_068356.1 coordinate 67,002,536, forward strand.
ACAATATACTTATCAGTGATTGTTTTACAATATACTTATCAGTGATTGTTTTGCTAGGCAGCAGCAATACAATTTTAAGCCTTTATCACTTAGATACATGTTTTGACGGGTTTGTAGTCCCTCACAAAATTAAATTTAATTAAAGACTTTTCTTACTAGATTCAAGTGTTAAAGGCTTCATTTCCAACCCTTAGATACTGATGAGCAGCAAACAGCATAAAACCTGAACAGACTGCGAGTAACTCAATGGTTTACATTTCCAGAGACACTTAGATGAATCTGTCTGATGAAAACCATTTTAGCAGTCATCAAATGTTAACAATGTATTCAATCCATAGAGGAAAGCTTCCATATGAGTTTTGTTCTGGAAAAACCTGGCTTTATGCACGTGAGTAAGTGTCATCCAATATTTGTCTGTGCAGACGACAAAGTTCAATTAGGGACAACACTTATCACGCTATAGTTTTTGTTTTAAAGGAAGTCTCCTATTAACAAAAATTCATATGTGCCGACAACACAGGCTAATCTGGGATGACACAACGCAAATGCATTCAGCCCCGTTTTTGCAGAACGAGGCTCACACAGAACACATGCCAACTGACCTCCTGCCCCAGGCTGGTGACCTCCATGTTTCGTTCCAGGTTGCTACGATAGTACTCATCTGCCTCTTTTCTGGCCTCCAGCAGCTGCAGCTCAAAGTCGGACACCTTCTGGCGCAGGCTTGCCACCTCCGTTTGACTGCGCCTGGTGATCGCCCCCAGCTCATACTGCAGCTGATCTACCTCCACCTGCTTTTCCCTTATCTGGAATATATAACGAAATAAATTGTTCTATACAAGATAATACACTTATTGGGTGCTCTGGAAATATGGGTCTAATGCATGTGCTTAAACCTTTGCATGCTGGGAAATTTGTCGTCTGCTAAAATGTTGTCTGCTTAATTTCTAAAATTAGCATTTTCTTCGATTTTTTTCAAATAATATTATCAAAATAGCAAACAGTTTGGATCCTGATGAGACGCCATGTTCTGTGGCGTCTCATCTGGATCCAAACTGTTTGCAAAGGCCTTCAAAATTCGGTTCCCGCACTGAAAGAGTTAAAGTGTCATCCCAGCTTAGCCTGTGCACATCTTTCCTAGAACAAGGATTAACTGTCCCTGGATATGTCATGCTTTTATACTGCTCTGGTCAATTCTAGGAATGTGGGCGTTAAATAGAAGCACAATATCTGATTTTCAGTACTCTTATTTCAACCAAATAATTTTTTTTATCCTGCCTCTGTTACATTGACTTAATAAAGCAGGGTCGGATAAGCTAGTTGATCTCCGGCAGTACCTCACGTGACCGAGATCTAACTGTAAATATGTATTCCTACACGCCGATTAACATGTTCTAATATTTGACCTTTGAAATCTATTGGGACAAATCATGAATGTTATCGTTATATTATATATCATCCTTTTTTTTCTTCTTTAAAATATATTAACGAACCAGCTTTCCGTATTTATCATTTTCATTCACTTGATTACACAACTTACAGCTTATCTAGTGTGACGTCATTTCCCAGACGCAACATACTATCTAATTTATCTCAGGATTTTAGGGACAACAATTTTGACGTGGTGGTTTTAACATTTTTTAAAATATATTTTTAAAGCATCGAACGGATTATAAATGTATTTTGGTTTGTGTGTTTGTCATTCATAATTGTTAACTTCGATAGAAATAAAATAATTCGCCACGACAAGATTACGATTTCGTAAATCAGGTTTTGGGTCAGAGTGGTTAGCATTCGATACAAACACTATCAAAAAATAGTGTGGTTTAAAATACATTTTGATAATACGGATGGAAGAACAGAAAATGTATTTCGACAAAGGGATGGAGGAACAGAAAATGGATGTGTATATTGTTGTAACTTTATTGTTATAAGCAATGGATTAAAGTTGTCATTAAGGTAAATAAAATTTAGTTTTTGATTTGCCGCTGCATTTTATTTTCATTTTTTACCAAGAAAAATATCACATTCTCGATTGGTTTTTTTATTTCTTCTCATATTTTCAGTAGGAAAGTATTAAAAGGAACAGTTTAAAGTGGAACTATTTTTTATGTGACACAATCGGTAGTTATTCGGTCGTCAGGAATATTGTGTACATGTAGGAGGCCCGAAAAGAATATAATCATTAGTCTTTGATAAAATGAGTTAACGGCATGAAGCAGGATAAATCGAATACATGGTTGGTGCAGCGATGGAGAAAGTTTATCGGTTTCGGCCCGAAAAAGAAAAATAGGGCTCTCTATTTTCTTTTTCTTAGTCACCCAGATTAACTTTCTCCATCTCAGCACCATCCATGTATTCTCTATTTATGTGGTTTTGTTTTGCATAATGCCCTATCTTAGTTGACAGCAACCATAGCCGTTTTACTATTGCGAGTCACTGTGACCTTGACCTTTGATCTAGTGACCTGAAAATCAATAAGGGTCATCTGCCAGTCATGATCAATATACCTATGAAGTTTCATGATCCCAGGCCTAAGCGTTCTTGAGTTATCATCCGGAAACCATCTGGCGGACGGACCGACCGACCGACAGACCGACGGACCGACCGACATGTGCAAAACAATATACCCCCTCTTCTTCAAAGGGGGGGCATAAAAAAATCCTGTTCAGGTGTAAAGTGTAGTCCCTGACATGCCTGTCCATACTGCCCAGGCTTATGAGGGACTACATTTTACCCACAAGAATTAAGAATTAAACTATGCTCAAAACAACTCCTACCTGTTTCTGGTGTTTCTCAACTGCTTTCTCATGGAACAGAATGTTTGCCTGCTGTTTCTTCACCTGAGCTGATAACTCCACCTTCTCTGCACGCAGGGAGCCTTACATCATACAGGTGAAATATCATGAGCCTTGTACGGGAAAACTGGGCTTAATACATGTGCCGTAAGTAGCTTAACAGAGTAGCCGTAAGGTATTTTTTGATTAAATGAATATAAGGCAGAAAAGTTTCATAAAAATTGCTTATTATTTTTTTTTAAAGTTATTGAGAGCATGCAATTCTTCAATATCTTCTATCAGAACTCTTAACGCCACAATGTATAGAGATATAACCTTTGTAGTTAACTGATATGCCCAATTTCACACACGAGTTACAAAACTTTAAATGTGATTCATTCAAAGGGGTGGAGAAATGTAATCAGTTTGAAAAACATTTGTCAAGTCATTCCTAAGAAAGTAGCTTGCTATAAAACTGTAATCTGCCTATATAAGACATATGTACATTTCTAAGTGGTGTAAAATGGCCCATAATTTTAACAAATATCAAACAAGAGTTACAAAACTTTGCGTATGGAGTAATTTGAATATGGAAAATACCTTTCTTAGTATATAAGAGCCGCTTTATTTGAACATATTAAAAGTAGATTTATAAATTTGGTCTATGGGGGGTCATGTTGACATGGAGAACTTATGTTTGAAGTTTGAATGCATTCCTTCATGCCATTCCTGAGAGAAAAGCTTTCCAAAAACTTAACTGCCTATAAAATGCATTTGCTAATTTCTAAGAATAGAATGGCCACTTATTTGAGCAAATATCAAATAAGAATAACACAACTTTTCCTTTTGAGTCAGTCTAATGAAGAAAACACATTTGTATTTAAATGAAATTCTTCAAGCAATGCTTGAGAAACTAGCTTGCTTAAAACCTTAAACCTGCCTAAATAGTGCATATGTAAATTTCGAAGTGTAAAATGAGCACTAATTTGGACATATTCAAATATAAAATACCAAGCTTGGGTTTTGGGGTCATTTAAATATACATGTAGGAATACATTCCTGTTGAACTAGCTAACCAAAAAATCAGATCCTGATGCTGACACCAGGGTGTGTAAAATAGCTTGCCTTCTATAAGAATAATTAAGCTTTAAAACCCTGTTGTTACATCTAACATAACCACAACATGATTTTATTTGGCATGTCACATGATGTCTTTAAAGTCTAGTTTACTAAAGCTCCAGTAAAGTAAGTAATACAAATAATAAAGTGTTATAAAAAGAAACAAGAGATGTGTTTGTCAGAAACACAATGCCCCCTATTGCGCCGCTTTGAAGCCATATATTTGACCTTTCACCTTGAAGGATGACCTTGACCTTTCACCACTCAAAATGTGCAGCTCTATGAGATACACATGCATGCAAAATATCAAGTTGCTATCTTTAATATTGCAAAAGTTATGGCCAATGTTATAGTTTTCGGACGGACAGACGACTGACAAATGGACTGACAGACGGACAGTTCAACTGCTATATGCAACCCTTCCTGGGGCATAAAAAATGTGTAAATTCAAGAAAGTATGATTGTTAGACAAATGCGGGGCATTTTTCCAATTTGCACATAAAAGGTCATTATTCTTTTTTTCATTTTTTTTTAAATCAATTTAAAAATATGTCTCGTGTACATATGAAAAACAAGGTTATACATTAACAACATCAACATATCAATTATTGTTATTAAAGTATGTTCATATTATATACAATTTCTGCATAAAAGTTGAAGTCAATTTTAAGAGATGATGCTAAAACATTATATAAACAAGAGCACTGCCTTGCGGGTGCAGACCTCTCATCTATTTTTCTTTTTAAAGGTGATCAAAGGGACCTATCTCAATACTTCAATCAAAAAAGATGGAGGGGTGGGGTGGAGAGGGGTGTATAGTGTGGGGGTATGGTCATTTATTACATTATCTTCCAAAAATAAGAAATAGAAATGCAAAAAAAAAAAAAAATTGGGGGGGGGGGGGGAGGGGGATTCTTGGGTGGGATAGTTGGACGGTCTTTCAAAAATAAAATAATAAAAATAAATATTTTTGTTTTTAAAACCATGTTGTTTTTTTTGGCAGGGGTCGGGGGGGGTCGGAGGGGGCATAGTGTGAGTGTGTGGTCATTTTTTAGATTATCTTTCAAAAATAAGTAGCATGTCAGGTAAGAATTGTTTTGTCAAAGTATCAATCAAATATGATCATAAATAACGAAATCATGGCAATTTTAGCAACATTTAATTATTTGACCTTGAGAGTCAAGGTCATTCAAAGGTCAAGCTAAAATTCAACTTGCCAGGTACAGTACCCTTATGATGGTATGAAAGATTTGAAGTTTGAAAGCAATGGCCTTGATACTTTAGAAGTAAATTGGTAGCAAACACAAAATTTAACTATATATTCAAAGTTACTAAGTAAAAAAAGGGCCATAATTCCGTCAAAATGACAACCAGAGTTATGCAGTTTGTCCTGCACAGTCCCCTTATGATAGTTTGTGAGTTTTCCAAGTCTGAAAGCAATAACTATGATACTTTAGGCGTAAAAAGGACCAAAACACAAAACTTAACAAAATTTTCAATTTTTAAGTATAAAGGGGCCATAATTCTGTCAAAATGCCAGTCAGAGTTACATAATGTTGCCTGCACAGTCCCCTTATGATAGTTAGTACCGGGTAAGTGTTGCAAGTATGAAAGCAATAGCTTTGATACTTTAGGAATAAAGTGGACCTAAACACAAAACTTAACCAAATTTTCAATTTTTTAAGTATAAAAAAGGGATATAATGCTGTCAAAATGCACGCTAGAGTTATCTAACTTTGCCTGCCCAGTCCCCTCATGATAGTAAGTAAGTGAACCAAGTTTGAATGCAATAGCTTTGATACTTTATGAGAAAAGAGGACCTAAACACAATACTTAACCGGACGCCGACGCAGACGCCAGCGCCAAGGTGATGACAATAGCTCTTTTTTTTTTTTTTAATAGATGAGCTAAAAAATGAAAAAGAGAACGACGCTAGCAAATTTCTTAAGGTGTTCCTGTAGGGAAAAAAAAGAAAAGGTATGACGGAAAGGAATATTACGATATAGGCAAGATCATGTTAGAGTGTGACAAATTTCTGCCATTTGTTTTTGTGTAAGTCTTTTTAATTCATTTCAAATGCTATTGTTTCTTCCAAAGCGTCGTTATTCTAAATGTTTTCAGTATTGACCTGCTGCAGTTGTAAAGCAAGTAAAGATGTTGTGAAAGAAATCTAACATGATGTGTTCTGTGAAGGGTTTTAAGCAAAAACAATGTAACTTAACAATGCCATTAAACAATGTAATTAAACTATGTAATTAAATGATGATCAGATTATTAAGAATGTATCTTAACAATGTATTTATACAATGTAATAAAACAGTATTCTTGAACAATGCAGTTAAATAATGTCATTAGCTAATGTAATTAAAATCATATGCTATGCATGGTAATCTTGGCGTCTTTATAAGCTATTAAATGTATCACAGCAACTGGGCATATCATATTGAACCACAACTTCCCCAACACTCACCTATGAGATCGTTGAGGGACTGTATGTGAGTCTTGACCAGCATATTGTCCTTGACCTCTGTAAGCACCTCCTCCTGGTTGGTAACCATGGCAACTGGTGGTCGCCCAAACCTCCTAGCAACATCACTGTCCTGTTCCAACTCACGGTTCTGCTGTCTAAGCTTCCTGCATTCCTGTTCCAGATCTTTCACGTAGTCTACAAATACCATGGCAACATCACAGAATAATATAGACATTGGTATCAAAATTAAAACAAGAGGGCCATGATGGCCCTGAATCGCTCACCTGACTAACCAAATACAATCCCTACCCAGATTTCATCAAGATAAACATTCTGACCAAATTTCATAAAGATTGCATGAAAACTGTGACCTCTATTGTCTATACAAGGTTGTTCTATTACTTGACCTAGTGACTTAGTTTTTGACATAATGACCTAGTTTTTGACCTAGTGACCTAGTTTTTGACCCCAGATGACCCAAATACAATCCCAACCCAGATTTCATCAAGATAAACATTCTGACCAAATTTCATAAAGATTGGATGAAAACTGTGACCTCTACTGTCTACACAAACAAATTGTTGACGTTTTTTATATTATTTGACCTAGTGACCTATTTTTTTTACCTCAGATGACCCAAATACAATCTTAACCCAGATTTCATCAAGATAAACATTCTGACCAAATTTCATAAAGATTGGATGAAAACTGCAACCTCTATTGTCTACACAAGTTTTTCTATTATTTGACCTAGGTTTTGACCCCAGATGACCCAAATTCAATACCAACCCAGATTTTATCAAGATAAACATTCTGACCAAATTTCATAAAGATTGGATGAAAACTGTGACCTCTACTGTCTACACAAGGTTTTTTTATTATTTGACCTAGTTTTTGACCTTGTGACCTGTTTTTGATCCCAGATGACCCAAATACAATCCCAACCCAGATTTCATCAAGATAAACATTCTGACCGAATTTCATAAAGATTAGATGAAAACTGCAACCTCTATTGTCTACACAAGGTTTTTCTATTATTTGACCTATTATGTGACCTAGTTTTTGACCTAGTGACCTAGTTTTTGACCCCAGATGACCCAAATACAATCCCAACCCAGATTTCATCAAGATGAACATTCTGACCAAATTTCATTGATTGGATAAAAACTGCGACCTCTAGTGTCTACACAAACAAATTGTTGACGGACAGATGCATGCACACACGCACGCACACACATACGGACGCCGGACATCACACGGTCACATAAGCTCACCATGTCACTTCGTGACAGGTGAGCTAAAAATATTACTGGAATGGAAATCTTACTATTCTATCATACCACACATACATCGGAGCTTGACCATCATTTCCTACCAGTTCTTCCAATTTAAGCACTTATTTATTATTTACAGATGAGGCTGATAATTAAATATTTTTTGAAAGCAATGTAAACACAATTTAATAATTTCAAAACAATGTTAACACAATTTAATAATTTCAAAATAATGTCAACACAATTTAATAATTTCAAAATAATGTCAACACAATTTAATAATTTCAAAATAATGTCAACACATTAACCTCACAAATTTTACACATTTCGACCCATAAACTTTGGACCTTGACCACTAGGCACAAAGATGGTTACTAACCTTGCTGTCAGAGTGAAATAAAAAAAAATATGGTTCCTAGGGACGAAATGATTGACTTACTTGCGTTGACCCCATGACCTTTAACTGTTTCCACCAAAGACAAAAAGAGTAACTAACATTTAATGACCTGGTGACCTTTTACTGTGACCATCAAAGACAAGGACAGTTACTAAGCATCATTAACCCCTTGACCCTGAACTTTGACCACCAGATACAAGTTCAATTACTATTCATTCAGGCCCGTACCCAGGCACTGGGCCCAGGGGCCTGGGCCCCCCCAGCTGGCTGTCGAGTTATGATTTTTTAATAATGGGCCTACTGCAAATTTTCTCACATGAAAGGGCCCACAGTACACTTCCCTGCAATACAAATGTGCAGATGTGTTTTATTGCCCCTGATACACAAGGGGATTAGCGCTAATTAACTCGCCAGTGGAGATAAGCCCCTAGGCATTATTTTCTTATCACCTTGTACACACATCCCCGATCTGTCAATTACCCATTGTGCTCAATGCTTCATCTTTTGATGGTGGGTGTAACAGGTCTTTTGATTGGACAAGGAAAGAGAAACAGCGAATGGATGGAACTGATACAGAAGTTCGTAGGTCTGAACGATAATAGTGTTTTCTCTTTTGAATTCAAACCTCCTCTAGAGTCATATCTTATTAAACATTTCTGTGAAAACTGTGTTGTAGATGATGAACATTTTATAATGAATTTACTTTGAAATTTTATATAGAGGAGGTTTGATTTTAAAGAGAAAATATTAGTAGGTTATATGTCAGTTACTGACATATAACCATAGTAGTATTTTCTCTCTGAAATCAAACCTCCTCTACAGTCATACTTTATGTCACATTTCATAATAAAGGTTTTTTTAGTTTCAAAGGTTGCTTTTACTTCTTTATAAAGTGTAATACATTTCTGAAATCTAAAGCTTTATACATGTGTGTGAATTTCACACCAAGGGGTCGTTGATAAAGCATGTCACGCTTTTTTTTACCATTTTTACCCCGGCATGTCACAAACTGTTACAAAATCTTGGACCCCCCTCCCCTAAGGGACGTCACAAACTCACACTTTCGAACACTTTTTTAAAAAGTAATACTTAATTTAAATTTAATCTTGAACTAAATTCACTATTAAACTGTATTAAAATTTCACTTACCGGTAAAAGAACTATCACAGTACAGGCTTTTATAACTGTAGGGTTACTATGAGCAGTATGAATATTTATCCACATGTTAACGTCTAATAAAAACGAAATTATAATTAAGGTTTTCTTTCAACCCTTTACTAACTTAAAATGGAACAGTCCAATTATTTCGTCATTGAAATCTGTGTGGAGGTTGTGCCTATTGAATAAGCCGGCCTAGCCAAGTTGCCTATAAAACATTCAAACAACAGAATCAGGAGATACGCAATTCGTCTTATTTTGACATAAAACTAATTCAAATGTTTCACAAATTTTTGAAAATTATTTTAAGTTCTACTAAAGAAATAATATATAAATTATACAATTTTTTTAAATAAATGTGTGACATCTCACGTGGCCTGACCCCCCTCCCCATGTCACAAACTGTCACTTTCTTACTCACCCTTCCCCCACCTAGAGCGTGACATACTTTATGGACGGCCCGTAATGGTTAAAGCTTTAGACTTCAGAAAGGTGCTGATTTACTTGTTATATATATCCATAAATTTATAACACAACATATGTTTCTATATGCATTAAAATTCACCTTGAACAGTGCCTAATAAAAAAAATCTATTCCGGAGGGGCAACCCCTCCCGCACCCTCCCCGTTTGGGCCCCCCCAGTCAACATTTCCTGGGTACGGCCCTGTCATTATTGACCTAGTAACCTTGGACTGCAACCACAAGAGAAACAGACGAACAATTTTTTCGCTACCTTGGACTGAGAGAAAGCAACTAACCTTCGTTGACTCCATGACCTTGAACTTTGACGGTGTCTGGTTCCCTGGGACTGGGCAATTTGTGACCCAGCTGCTCCATCTGTGCACGCATTTCTCTGATAACCAGTTTTAGGTTGCTGTTCTGGTCTTGCAGGCTTTCAAACTCTTCTTTGCTCACTAGAGCACATTTCTTAAGGTCAATCTGAAACGTCACAATTATTCCACTCAATGCCAGTACAAGTATTTATTGTGAATTGCCAAGGAGGATGACTTCAGAAATATTTCATTGAAAACAGCCCTAAGAGTTTTACCTAATATCCAAATTTCTAAACAACAAAGTCACTTTTGTAATTAACAGCAATCTGCCATAAATATACATGTTTACCAAATGGAGCTTATACTAGTACATCTACTAATCAAGTAGTCAAAATACATTTTACATATAAACAGCCAAGAACATGGACAATTTTGTACAAAACAATGAATAACATCTCTTGTTTTTTTAAAACATTAAATCAGAATGAAACCTTTACATTGAATGTAAGCAAATCAAACAAGTTTGAAACAAGTTAAAAAAGATAGTCTTGCTTTTTAATTCAAAATATCAACTGTATTTAAAAAGCCCTTAACTGATTGGTTGTTACCTCTACTCTCTTGTCCAATGAGATACCATGTTCTTTCAGGGCAGCCAAACACTGCTCTCTCACAGTTTGCAGAACATGTATCAGCCTCTCTCTCTGCTCAAGTTCCCTTGTCTTTTCTTTCAATTGTGCCTGAGCCTAAAGAGATTTTTATAGCATTGAAAATAACTGTGCCTTAAAATACAGTATGAGGGAACCATACGCAATTCTGATTTACTTTATTTATTCCTAAAAAAATAAATAATGTATTCCATGATACTAATTAAAAAACAAACAAACAAATAAATGTCACGCATTATAAACAATAATAAAACTATAATCAGATAAATATTCCTTCATGCTAATTTTTTCATTGGGTTGTGTTTACTGCAGGAACCTTTCCGACAAATCATGCTTTTAACTTCCTTAGATGAAAATCCATCCATGCTGGATAAAGAAAGAATCAAAACAAAATTGTATGGGTCAATGTTAAATAAATCACATTGGACATTGAATTGTGATCTAGTCACTGTGTTCTTTGGTTTAATACTCACTCTCATAATGCTTATGTATTCTGTGAAGTTGTGTGAATAGAAAACAACAGCAAAATGCTTAACAAAGTAATGCTTCTGATAAAGTTGTTAGGATGTAATCGTTGTATTTGACCTTGAATTTGGACCTTGACTTTGGAACTAAAGGCCTGGTTCTTATGTGTGACACTCTGCCACCTAATGCTTACAACTACATGTATATAGTTGTTTGAAAAACTATTAATGATGGACGCAGTTACGCTCTGGACATTGGGTGATTTGATTGCCTCGTTTTCAGAATCTGACTGTTTTTAAGGTGTACAACAATAAGGATGAATATCATGGGATCTTTTTTACATTGAAAACATAAATAAAACTATGTGACAGACACATCTGTTCATTCTAGTGGCATAACCACAATCCCATAGTGCTATGTGCAAAAAATATATTCTTGGACAGCCCTTCAGGGCCCGTATTTACAAACAAAATCTTAGACTTAAGTCTAAGGATAAACAAGAGCGGCGCCTTGCGGGTGCATACTGCTCATCTAATTTTTTTTTAAAGGTGAACGGACCTATCTCAATTTCAATCACAGAGGAAGGAGGGTCAGAGTGGAGGGAAGTGTATAGTGTGGAGGTGTGGTCATTTATTACATTTTTTTCCAAAAATGCAAAAAAAGTGCTTTTTTTTCGGGGGGGGGGGGATTCTTGCGTGGGATGGTTGGACAGTATTTCAAAAATAAAATAATACAAAAAAATAATTGTGTTTTTTAACCATGTTTAAAAAAAAACATTTTTTTTTTTTGGGGGTGGGCATGGGTTGGGGGGGTAGGTTAGGTAGTGTTAGGGTGTGGTGGTCATTTATTAGATGATCTTTAAGATCACTTTTGTTGGGGAGGGGGGAGATTCGAGGGGGGGGGGCTTGGGGGATCGTTTGGGTGGAGTCTATTGTGGTATGCCAGGTAAGAGTTGTTTTGTCAAAGTATCAATCTAATCAAATCATAAATAAAGAAGTTATGGCAATTTTAGCAAAATTTAATAATTTGACCTTGAGAGTCAAGGTCATTCAAAGGTCAAGGTAAAATTCAACTTGCCAGGTACAGTACCCTCATGATAGCATAAAAGTATTTGACCATATATTCAAAGTCACTTAGTCAAAAAAGGGACGTAATTCCATAAAAATGACAACCAGAGTTATGCAACTTGTCCTTTACTGTCCCCTTATGATAGTTTGCGAGTGTTCCAAGTATGAAAGCAACATCTATGATACTTTAGGGTTAAAGTGGACCAAACACAAAACTTAACCAAATTTTCAATTTTCTAAGTATAAAGGGCCCATAATTCTGTCAAAATGCCAGTCAGAGTTACATAACTTTGCCTGCACAGTCCCCATATGATAGTTAGTAAGTGTTGCAAGTAAGAAAGCAATAGCTTTAATACTTAAGGAATAGAATGGACCTAAACGCATAACTTAACCACAATTTTCAATTTTCTAAGTATAAAAAGAGCACATAATTCTGTCAAAATGCCAGTCAGAGTTACATTACTTTGCCTGCACAGTCCAGGGCTCGAATTTAACCTTTCTTTCTACTAGCAAAACATTGCGAGCAGCTAAAATACCAGTTCGCAAAATCAAAAACATTCTCGCAAATTTTGCTGGAAACATAAATAAAAGAAAGTTTGGACATGACTATAGTACTATTAAAACTAAATAAAATATGACATCAACCACAAGTTTTGGCGTTATATATGAAGTTCTTTTTTCCACTTTTCACTGTTTTCGTGAAAGAATTTAATTTCCGGTTTTTTTCTGTCAACTCAACGCTTTACTTTGCTTTATATTTCGTATTGTTATTTCAATCTGTGGGAAAAAAGAAACTAGTTATTTTTCGCTTCGACGACATGACTGTTCAAGTTTTTTGTCTTTTATAGTGAACATGTGTGGATAATCGACAGTTTCACGTTCTTTGTACCAATACCATCCGCATATATGTACTATACGTATACCAGTCTACATACAAGGAGCGAGCTTCTGCATATGGGTATTCGGACGTTCTATTAATTGACCTGCGGTTTAGCGTTCACAACGTCGAGCGCATTTAGCAATATAACTTTTTTTTCCACATTTTCTTCACTCGCAAAAAAATTCTAGTGGCTTTAAACTTAACTCGCAATCGGTATTTTTCACTCGCATTTTGCGAGTGTGCGAGTGTTAATTTCGAGCCCTGCAGTCCCCTTATGATAGTTAGTAAGTGTTGCAAGTATGAAAGCAATAGCTTTGATACTTAAGAAAGTGGTGATGACAATATCTCATAATTTTTTTTCAAAAAATAGATGAGCTAAAAAAATTCTTTAAATTGGAATGTAAGCAAATTTTACTAATATTGAACAAAACTTTACATTAACTGCCTAAATCTACATCATTCATCATGTAGAACATTCTGTTAAAGACATTATCACCAGTGGTAGCCTGTAAATATTAAAAAACTGGGCATATTTTTCTTGATTCAAAGTCAATTATCTATTCTTAAGGCTCAGAATGGGTTGGTGAATAAGGGCCGTAGACTTTCCAATGCCATGTACCTCATCCCTGGAGCATGTGAGTTTCTTGACCAGGTCCTCTGACTTCTCGTACTGCAGTCTCTCCAGGTCCTCCACCCGTCTCTGCCAGTCCAGCTCCAACTGGGCCTTGCTCCTCTCCAGATTGGACTCCCGCTCAACCGCCGCACTCAGTTCCTTCTTATACCTGGATAGACAAAACTAATTCTATTTATTTCTTAAATATGAACTATTTGTGTGTTTTTTAACTGATGTATTGCTTTTAATAAGAAATATTGTGATTGAGAGTCAGTAACAATAATTCCAATTTGAAATAAGAAAATGACACTCATTTATAAAAATACATTAAATTAAATTCATACTTTAAATGATTTTTTTTAACTGATGTGGTGCTTTTGATAACAACTTTTCAATTGAAAGCAACAATATTTTTTTCAGTTGTTAAAATCCAAAAGTGGCACTTACTACTTGTATAGAGCCAATGCCTTTTTTTTAGAATTGATGTTAGAATGTATTACATATCATGCATTGTGGCTACTACAATTCAGATTTATTTTCACCCGACCTGTCAATGTCCTCCTTCTTCTGGGCGACCTCTGACCTCAGCTTGTCCTCACTCTCCCTAAGGGCCTGCAGCTCCAGGTCCTTGCTCACCTGACCCCTTGACACCTCCCCCAGCTGGCGGTCCCACTGCTCCCTAAGATGGCATGCTTGTTCTTCATATCTGGAACATTATATAGAACAGTTCTGATCAGTTTTTATATTTGTTTAAAGTTTTGCATGAATTTCTGTCAAGATAAACACTATTAAAATGCATGCATACTTGTAATTTTTTAAAATAAAGACTTTCAGTTTGAATTTGAATGTTTACTTCTTAAGTTTGGACCAACATTACTTCCACAATTTTTTGTAATGTATATCTGGAACATTTGTGAAAACTTTCAATATTAGCAGCACTCTTGGAAAATGGGGCTTGAAGCATGGAAGTTAACTGCAGTCCGCACATGCTACATGTAATCAGGGACCTACATGTAATCAAGGACAAAACTATCCGCTTTTATGGAATGTTTTGTTTGAAGAAAGTCTCTTTTAAACAACTAGTGACCTGAAAATCAATAGGGGTCATCTTCCAGTCATGATCAATGTACCTATGAAGTTTCATGATCCTAGGCCTAATTATTCTTGAGTTATTACCAGAAAACCATTTTACGGTTGAGAGTCACTGTGACCTTGACGTTTGACCTAGTGACCTGAAAATTAATAGCGGTCATCTGCCAGTCATGATCAATGTACCTATGAAGTTTCATGATCCTAGTCGTAAGCATTCTTGAGTAATCATCAGGAAACCATTTTACTTTTTCGAGTCACTGTGACCTTTGACCTAGTGACCTGAAAATCAAAAGGGGTCATCTGCCAGTCATTATCAATGTCCCTATGAAGTTTCATGATCCTAGGCGTAAGCATTCTTTAATTATCATCCGGAAACCATTTTACTGTTTCGAGTCACTGTGACCTTGACCTTTGACCTAGTGACCTAAAAAAAAATAGGGGTCATCTGCCAGTCATGATCAATGTTCCTATGAAGTTTCATGATCCTAGGCGTAAGCATTCTTGAGTTATCATCCGGAAACCATTTTACTGTTTCGAGTCACTGTGACCTTGAGCTTGGACCTAGTGACCTGAAAATCAATAGAGGTCATCTGCCAGTCATGATCAATGTACCAATGAAGTTTCATGATCCTAGGCATAAGCATTCTTGAGTTATCATCTGGAAATCATTTTACTATTTCGAGTCCCTGTGACCTTGACCTTTGACCTAGTGACCTGAAAGTCAATAGGGGTCATCTGCCAGTCATGATCAATGTATCTATGAAGTTTCATGATCCTAGGCCTAAGCATTCTTGAGTTATCATCCTGAAACCATTTTACTATTTCGAGTCACTGTGACCTTGACCTTTGACCTTGTGACCTGAAAATCAATAGGGGTCATCTGCCAGTCATGACCAATGTACCTATGAAGTTTCATGATCCTAAGCCTAAGCGTTCTTGAGTTATCATCCGGAAACCATCTGGTGGACGGACCGACGGACGGACCGACCAACGTACTGACCGACATGAGAAAAACAATATACCCCCTCTTCTTCAAAGGGGGGCATAAAAATCCTGTGTGAACAAAAAGTGTTGCCCCTGCTTAGCCTATGCAAACTGCACAGGCTAGTCTGGTATGACACTTTCTGCACATGCATAAAGCCCCATAATCCCACAGTGAGGCTCATATTAATAAAGTTTGTTTTCAGAAAATGCAAGAGCTCTAAGTGTCGTCCCAGATAAGCCTGTGCAGTCCGAAGAAGAGACTTCCTTTAAATGAAAAAAGATCCATATTCATAAAGTGTCATACCTGATTAGCCTGTGCCGATGCATTCAGCCCCCTTAACCCAGAGTAAGGGTCATTTTTATAAAGTTTATACGACTTTATAGGATAAAAGGAATTTATAATATGAGTGTTGGACAAACATGAAATTTATCAGCTAGAGGGAAGAAAACTCATCTGTATAAAAACACTCATTAACTATTCAACAACAACAGAAAAAATAACCTACTATCCAATTAAATGCATTGATAAGAATTTTTACATCTAACTTAATTATGTAAAAAATCGAACAATACAAACTTTTCAAGAGCACTGTGTTTTTCTTTTTCTAAATCCTGATTGGCCCATTGTAGTTTGCGTATTTCAACCTGACAGTCTTCACACTTTGTCTGCAGATTACGAATCTCGTTTTGAAGCTCAGTGTCTCTGGCAGTGAACGCTTCTTTAGCAGCACTAAGCGCCGTCTCTTTTTCTCTGCAGTATTTGTCCAATTCTGAGTGTCTGAAATTCAACAAAAAGAGCAGCTTTATGCTTAAACGGAGCTTAATGTATGTGCATATAAAGTATCATCCCAGATTAGCCTTTGCAGTCTGCACAGGCATATCAGGGGTGGCACTTTCCGCTTTTATTGAATTTTTAGTTTAAAGGAGGTGCCTTATAAACGTTAATCTGGTGTAGGTGTAAAGTGTTTTCCCTGAATAGCCTGCGCAGACTGCACAAGTTAATTTGGGATGACATTTAAGGTGTATGCATTAAGCCCAGTTTTCCCAGAATGAGGTTATAATTAAGATTATGAAAACATGTCTTGCATGAAAGGTCACCATCTGATTAGATTACTGTTGTTAAGGAAAATGGTTCCATGCTGGATATGTGTTAATCTATATTTTATTGTCAAATAAATCGTCTCTAAATGATAACATTTTTAATTACACAGTAAGGGTAAAAATTGTATTTAAAAATGCAATTACTTTTATTATTTGATTTTATATTGTAAAATAAAGATTTAAGAATGGCTAAAATCCTTTCAACTTAATCTTTGCAATAAGGGGGGAGTCACGTTAAATACAAAATGAATAATGTACCACAAAATATTGCAACACAGATTGCATTAGTTTCATTAATACTATGTCTGCCCCAGGTTAGGGTGATCTATTCTCAAGTTGCCAACCATACTATGCACTGTTTTTTTTTCCAGGAAATCAATGAACTATTATAAGAAAAACTTCTGTTTACACGATCAAGCAAATCCACTAAATAATGCAATAAATTTTAGCCTTGCTCCACGAAATTGGGCCATACTGCATTTAAGTAAAGTGTCGTCCCATTTTAATGTGTGCAGTTTGCACGGGCTAATGTGGGATGACACTTTCCACCTTAACTGGATTTATGCAAAGAAGGGACTTCCTTTCAATGAAAAATACCATAAAAGCGAAAAGCATTGTCCCTGATAAGCCTGTGTGAACTGCACGGGCTTATATGGGCAACACTGTAGGCACATGCAAAGCCCCGTTTTCCCAGGGCAAGGCTCATTTAAATGCAGCTATATACATAATTTACTGTGAACACCTACTTTCTGTTGTAGTCCTCTTGCAGTCTTGTCATGGCGAGATCTTTCTGGTGCAGTTGGCTCTCGAGCTCTGAAATACTAAATACCCACAAATAATGTGATTAACTTATTGTTGAGTTGTCAATCGTCATTTCCCCTAGTTAACCCTTTCCCACTCGTAAGCAAAGTGAAAATGGCTATGTGCTTACATCATTAAACCAGAAAAGCCTGCAAGTAACTCGCAGTCTTTTCAGATTTTATGCTGTTTGCTGCTCATCAGTATTTTAGGGTTGGAATTGAAGCCATTAAAACTTGAATACAGTAAGAAATGTCTTTCATTATTTTTAACTTTCTAGGGGCTTCAAGTGCGTTAAAATACGTATCTTAGTGGTAAAGGGTTGCACATTAATTAGCGAGCTAACCACATTTCACTATGTATGACTTCATGCCCTCGGAGCACCTGCAAAATTACTTCTGAAAATGTGTGTACTTTTGTGTTTATGAAACTCTTAAACACATTTATAATCAATAATGTCCACAATGGCTTTTACAAATGTAAGTTGTTTGTGTTTATAGTGACTTGTGGAATGAATTGAAATATCTTTTTTAAGTGGTAATGCCACCAGCTGAAATGTTGCAGCAAACGTAATGATATGACTCTTTTCTGACCTCAAGAATAATAGTTGTACATGTATGCATGAAACAGGCTCATTATTCAAGAATTAAATGTAAAGAAAATAATAATAATAAAAATTATGCAAACATTTCCAATTTGGCAGGTAAAGTAATATTTCCACAACTGATAGAGCAGGGTGCTTCTCACAGGCAATTAATGTAAGCCTCTGAAGCATTATGAGTGTGAAAAAACTACTTGAAAGACAAGTCTAGCAAGGCAGTTAACAACTATTAATTATATAATTCTTTCCCAAATGACTGCCTTATATTCCCAATTGAAGGTTTTCATAAAATAAATAAATAAGTAAGATTTAAAACAAATTTCAACATTCAATTCATTTCCCTATTCTGCTCTTTAAGTTGAACCTAGTAAATATAATATCTAAAGCTTTCCTATTTTTAATTTAAGAGTATTTGTAAGCAACAAGCACCACCACCTATTTAACAGTTTAAGTGTTAGTCTAAGGGAGATGATTTTTCCCATTGCCAAAGGACACAAGCCCCATTAGGCCTAGTAGATATGGTGTCCGCCTAGTGACCAGGAGTTAATGGGTTTGATCCCCACCGTAGGAGGGTTCTTAAGATCTCTTTCAAGAACAACAAGTACTGGTTCTTGTCCCAGGAAACGGACTCGACTGTGTTTCAAATAAGCCTTAGGCTTTCAATGCAATAGGGCTAAAATAAATAGGTTTAAACTAAGCCCCATTCACTAAATGGTGAAAAAACAAAAGCACCACATAACGGGTACCAACGCTTGGCTGCAAAAGGTTGTCAGAATTTTTTATTTTTTTTAGAGGTCACAGTGACCTTGACCTTGGACCTAGTGACCCAAAACTGGGTGTGGCGTGTAGAACTCATCAAGGTGCATCTACATATGAAGTTTCAAAGTTGTAGGTGGAAACACTATGATTTTAGAGCCAATGTTAAGGTTTTAGCACGCCGCCTACTGTTGACGGCGGACGGTTGACGACACTACGTGTTGGCTATGACAATACCTCGGGTTTTCTCAGAAAAAAGACAAGCTAAAACTCACTGATCAAAGACTATACTTAATTCTTAAGTCGAAAAAGGGTTGATTAACATGGACCCTCTCATCTATAACACACAAAATTCAAGAAAAACAGCATTAGAATAACCTTACCATGAATCTTTCAAGGCCCTCATGTCCTGTATCTCCCACTCTCTCTCCTTCACTTTCTTCTCTAGGTTCCTCTGGTGGTTCTCTGCCTGCGAGAACTCCTGGCTGTTCTTCTGTTGGGCCACCTTGGACAGCTCTAGCTCCTTGCCCAGCAGCTTTGCCTATCAGCACAGGGTGAAAATCGACAGTACAGGATTAAACTGTAAGATAATAAACTAAATGTTTGTTGAGAAAAGACTTCATTTAAACCAAAAAGTAAAGCAGCAAGTGTCATCCCTGATTAGCCTGTGTGGACATGCATTAAGCACCTTTTGCCAGAGAAAGGCTTAAATTAATATTTGGAATTAATAGTTCGGCCTTTTTAGACCCAATTAGAAACAAGAGATGTGTTTGTCAGAAACACAATGCCTCCTATTGCGCCGCTTTGATGCCATACATTTGACGTTTGACCTTGAAGAATGACCTTGACCTTTCACCACTCAAAACGTGCAGCTCCATGAGATACACATGCATGTCAAATATGAAGTTGCTATCTTCAATATTAAAAAAGTTTTGACCAAACTTTAACGAAGGTTTAAGTTTCAGGAAACAAAAATACAATATTTGATATTTGACCTTGAAGGATGATCTTGACCTTGACTTTTCAGTGCTCAAAATGTGCAGCTCTGAGAAAAACACATGCATGCCAAATTTGAAGTTGCCATCTTCAATAAAGCAAAAGTTATAAAATTTTAACCAAGGTTAAAGTTTTGGGACAGACGGACGGGCAGACGGACGGACGGGCGGGCGGGCGGGCGGGCGGGCGGGCGGGCGGGCGGGGGGGCGGGCGGACGGACGGACGGACGGACGGACGGACGGACAGACAGACAGACAGACAGACAGACAGACAGACAGACACACAGACAGACAGACAGACAGACAGACAGACAGACAGACAGACAGACAGACAGACAGACAGACAGACAGACAGACAGACAGACAGAGAAGACAGACAGAGAAGACAGACAGACCAAAAAGTGCATTCCTTTTCAACAAATATGTTCAATAGATAGCAGAGGCAAAGTTGCCATTTAAGAAATGAAGCAAGCTGAGATTTTCTGTTTATTATTTTGATTTATTAGTACAAAGGTATCATACCTTCAGTTCGTACTCTAGCACTTTTGCGTTCAACTCATCTGATTTTATTCGAAACTCGTGTTCCCGTTTCCTCATTGCCTCCTCAAAGTCTGGAAAGAGAAACACGCATAATTATATGAATTGTTTTGGAATAAAGGATCTTAATGCATATGATGTTATAGATAAGCCTGTGCAGTCTGCACAGGCTAAACTGTAGAGACCCTTTCCACCTTAACTGGATTTTTGTTTAGAAATTTTTAAATAAAACAAAACATAAAAGCGGAAATTGTCATAACCGATTAGCCTTCACTGTCACATGCATTAAGCCCAGTTTTACCAGAACAAGGCTAATATTGTTGCCTTAGCCAACAAAAGGAAATAAATTATACACCATAAATTTAATATTGCAACTTGGAATAAAACCATGTTCTTGCAGACATGTGATACACATAATTAATGCTTGATTAGTCATTGTCTACTCAGGTATGAATGTACACTTAAGTATACTCAAATGTGACCCGCATGAGGAAAATATACTAAAATGTACCAGGCTAATTTAGACTGTACCCCAGATTTATTGCCCATCAGATGTTGTAAAACACACCACAATAACATAGCCAAATTCTTTTTTAACAAAACATGCCTCAACATTCTTTTTTTTAGCATGAGTTTCGATAATATAGAGGCCATTTTACAAAAAATTAAGGAAAATAAATACATTTAAGAAGTACCCGAGCCGAAAATGACCAATCAAGCATAATTTACAGTTTATAAAAAACTGTTTGCATAACATCTGATCAAAACAGTCAATAATCATTACACAGCAATAAAATCAGATGAGGCAGATCATTAGATACATATTGAAAACCCTCTAAAAAGTTGCTGCAAGCAATGTGAATAGTAGTTTTGATGTGCATGTACTCATGTTTAAAATCCAAATCAGCAGAACTCTGAACAGCTGTTTTTTGTACAGAGATATAACTGTTGCTGGAAATTGCTTTAATACAACCTGCAGTGATCTCCCTTTTCTGAGAGTCCATTTCTTCCTCAACCTGCGTAAGCTGACGCTGCAGTTTCCGCTTGATCGATTCAAACTCTTTGCGTTCTTCTTGCATCTCGCCATCCTTTGTGCTTAATAAAAATAACATCAACAGGTCCACATGATATTTGGTACAAATGGGATGCAGCTTTCCTAATTGGAAACATATTTTGCTGGAGTTATTATATAATATCAATACACATGACGGTTGCTAAGACTGCTTTATTTACATGATAGCAAATTAAGTTAATATATTACTGATTCAGATAGCACAATAATTTTTTGCCAGACATACAACACTACAATGTTAAAACAAGAATTTAAAAAAGGAATACCAAAATATAATAAATATGTATGAATAGCAAGAAATGTTTCTGTTTTATTTTTATAACAAGGGACAAAATTGTCACAAAACCAGGTTTTCAGTTGAATTAAAGTCTGATAAACGGACAATTCAAAATGTGTATTGTTAGTATGGCTGTAACGATACATTCGAATATTCGAATTACTCGAATACAGCTGTGGACGAATCGTATTCGTTATTCACCACCCCCCAAACCGAATATTTGACGAATACAAACAACGTGGTTTCGAGTTTGAGATTTTACCGGTAATTATCTTACCTTACAAATGAAGGTTCATACAGTAAACCCCTATATTTAAATGTTCTTCTCCTTATTCCAGCGTTTTTCATCATGTTTACCCCACCCACTATGTTACACAGTGAAATTATAAAAACAAAAATGGCGGGCACCGGTTAAATATTTACAACATTGAATTGAACAAGATGTGTTTGTGAAACACAATGTCCCCCTATATGACATTTGACCTTGAAGGATGACCTTGACCCTTCACCAATCAAAATGTGCAGCTCCTTGAGATACACACGCATTTCAAATATAAAATTGCTAGCTTAAATATTGCAGAAGTGACATTACATGAGCAATTTTGACCCTGAAGGATGACCTTGACCTTTCACCACTCAAAATGTGCAGCTCCATGAGATACACATGCATGCCAAATATCAAGTTGCTATCTTCCATATTGCAAAAGTATTCATAAAATAAGCGATTTGGGCCACATATATTTGACCTCTGACCTTGAAGGATGACCTTGACCTTGGCCTTTCACCACTCATAAATGTGCAGCTTCATGAGATACACATGCATGCCAAATATGAAGTTGCTATCTTCAATATAGCCAAAGTTATTGCAAAATGTTAAAGTTGGCGCAAACCAACCAACCAACAGACCAACCAACAGACAGGGCAAAAAACAATATGTCCCTAACTACTATAGTGGGGGACATAAAAATCTTTTGATGGTTATTTAATGTTTATTTAGGTAAATACGAGTGATTTGAGTGGTCAGTATTTATGGAGTAATGAAAACTATTTCGTGTTCAATACTTTTTCTATTGTCACACTGTTTTTATTCAATATATCAAATGAGCATATGTCAGATAGGTGACATTGAAATATCATCTACATCACCTATCTGACATATGCTCATTAAACAAATGTGAATGGGTACTGTCACTAATGTGTCAACTGTTCACTCTTAATTGTTCTACTCAAGGATTTTATAAGGACTAGTCATGTTTTCAAAACTGTGTTCAAAGTTTAAGCAGTTCTAGTCAGTGTTTTGTTATTTCAAAGTGTTATATTTCATATTTTCAGTATACAATGATACACAATCAAATTGACAAATACTCATAGTTTCATACTATATAATGTCATGTCAAGTTGTCAGTATTACTTTTGTTCATTGAAATTTATATTGGCGAATAAATATTCGTATTCGCCACCCTGTATTCGTGATACGTATCGTATTGGTCACCTAGTGTATTCGTTACAGCCCTAAGTGTTAACCCCATTGTGTAAAATTGACCTTGATTTCAATTAGAAACAAGATGTGTTTGTGAAACACTATGTCCCCGTATATGATGTTTGACCTTGAAGGATGACCTTGACCATGACCTTTCACCACTCAAAATGTGCAGCTCCATGAGATACACATGCATGCCAAATATCAAGTTGCTATCTTGAATATTGAAATATTGCAAAAGTGTACATTAAATGAGTGATTTTGACCCATATATTTGACCTTTGACCTTGAAGGATGACCTTGACCTTTCACCACTCAAAATGTGCAGCTCTATGAGATACATATACATGCCAAATATCAAGTTGCTATCTTCAATATTGCAAAAGTTATTGCAAATGTTAAAGTTGGCGCAAACCAACAGACCAACCAACAGACCAACAGACAGGGCAAAAACAATATGTCCCCCACTACTATAGTGGGGGACATAAAAAAAGTCTGATAAAGAGAGACAACTCAAAATCAAAATATGCATTGTTACTGATTGTTCATACATGTAGTTACATAGTTGTTTCAAAATCAATCTATTTTTAGTTGTGGCAACCTTGACCTCGTAGATATTGACGTAATTCTTTCGCGCAACACACCGTCCAATAATGGTGAACAAATGTGCCTAATGATTTAAAATGTCACAGTGAATGACATAGTAATGGCCCACACAAGCTCATTTATGGCCATTTTTGACCTTCAAACTCAAATTGTGACCTTGACCTTGGAGATATCGACGTAATTCTTTCACGCGATACACCGTCTAATGATTGTGAATAAATGTGCCAAATGATTTTAAAATCTGACAATGAACGACAAAGTAATGGCCCGGACAAGCTCTTTTATGGCCATTTTTTACCTTCAAACTCAAATTGTGACCTTGACCTTGGAGATATCAACGTAATTCTTTCGCGTGACACACCGTCTAATGATGGTGAACAAATGTGCCAAATGATTTTAAAATCTGACAATGAACGACAAAGTTATGACCCGGACAAGCTTGTTCCACCTGCCCGCCAGCCCGCACACCCGCCGACATTCGCCAATCTAATAACCAGTTTTTTCCTTCTGAAAACCTGGTTAAAAATTACAAAAGGCAAAACAAAGTTGTTTCTTAATTGTATTTAAAAATAATTTGTTTTGTAAATTATTTATCAGTTATTATTTTATGCTTTCCGGTGGTTTATAGAGAAATATCAGTGAATTAAAACTGATAATTTCACTGTTTCAAACAATGAAAATTATCAGTCAAAATTATCGATAATTTTCACTGTTTACTGTGAAATGACGTCATTTTTTACGAAATGACGTCATTATACCAGCGAAATACTTTAGTTTAACTCTTAAACAATATATATAAACTGTGAAAAAAAGCATCCAATAAAAATAAAATTTGTTGGATTCGGTGGAATATCGATTTAAGTTCACAAGTGATCATAGAAAAAATATGATTTTCTATGATCACTCGTGAATTAAAATCGATAATCCACCGAATCCAACAAATATCCTCTATTTAAAGCTTCTTTTTAATGAAAATATTGTAGAATTATTGACAGCTTATTGAAAATATTATACTGTGCTTTTATTCATCCATAAACACCTCTTTGAATGAATAAACTACAAACAATGTAACTTAGTATTAATATGTATGTCTTGTCTACTTCCAGATCTTTGTGGACATCCTTTAGACGATTAATAAATCCATAGAGGAAGATAAAGACTTAACAAATGTCCCGAAAGATCCACTGTCGTCAGCCATGATGCAAAAATGATATGAAGGCAATTACATCTTCTGGAAAACATAAACAATTTAATAGCGCTCTGACAAAAATGGGGTTAAATGCAGTCAGCACAGGACTGCACAGGCTAATCCGGGATGACACTTAACGCACATGCATTTAACCCCCTTTTCACAGAGCGATACTCAATTACTTTCTGTATGCATCAATTTCTGCCTGCTTCTCTCGTAGTCTTGCTTGATAATGCAGCTGCAGCTCTTCCCTAGACTTTGCCTCGCAGTTGATCTGGGTTTTGAGCTCATCAACGAGTATTTTACATTCACTGACTTCTGCTGTCTTTGCATTTAACTGGGCCTTAGCATCTAAAGAAAGGGGAAATAAGCAACAGTAATTTTTGTTGTATTTTATTACTTTTTGTCAGATTAAACTTGTTTTTGGACAATATAGTGTAGATATTTGGCAACTAACTGAGTTTTGTTTTCGCACTGAAATTGGATTCATTGAACAAAAAGTACAATTTTTCAAACAATCAATGACTTTGTGGGAAAATTTCCTTTACGTCAAATATTATTGTAGTACAAATGTATGTGCATTAAATTCATGAAGACTAAACATTGTACTTAAGATAAGGTTAAATGAAATCAATTCGTCTTACATAGCACTTGCAAGATAGCATGAAAGAATTTTATTCAACTTAGTATTATATTGAAGCAAAAGTTAATTGCTGAAAATGAGTAGGTATATAAAGCACATGGTAACTTATATCACATTACTACAAAATGATGTATTCCTCTGCTAATTACAGACATTTCGCCAACATGGAAGTAGTTACCTGAAAATGATGAGTCATATCTGTCCAACTCATGGTCTCTCTCTTCCAGAAGTTTCAGGTTGTACTTGAAGTCTTCTTTTAATTTAAGAAACTTTCCCCTCTCTTCATTCAGGAGCTTTTCTTTTTCAGCACATGTTTGTTCTAGGGTTAGTATCCTGGAAAGATTACACTCATATGGACAAAGTCAAATTGAATTATAGAACACAATTGTACAAGCAATCTAAAAATATTAAATTTTAAATACTGTTCTTCTTTTTTATCATAAAAAATATGTTTATTGTAAAGTGTAGTCTAATGAACAATATGACATGTTATGTACCATATTTGGTTCAATCTTGATACTGTTGTGTGAGCATCATTTTTGTTTATCAAAATTAAATAAAGTTTTAAAACAAATGGCATAATACTTTATCTAAATCTATATGTAAGAGATGATTTCATGGCTTACTAATGCTCGATTGGTCATTGTCGGCTGGGGTACTCTTAAGTATACTTATATGTACCCAAGGTACGTTAAATATACTTTAATGTACCCAGTCGATATAAGACTGTACCCGAGTTGTTTTTCCGCCCAAAATCTGATGTCGTAAAACGCCCTACTGATTACTGTAAAACGGTATTGTTTATCTTAAACAAACTTCTCTTTAAAAAAAAACTGCATCAACATGCTTTTTGTGTACGAGTTTCGATAATATAGAGACCATTTAACAGAAAATTGACATAAATGTTGTTTTTATAAAAGCCGCCAACGACTGATTTAGCGTTAAAATTCCCGGGTACATTTTAGTATATTTACCGTACCCGGGGTACATGTAAGTATAGTTTAGAGTACCTGTGGTACATGTAAGTAGTACCTGAGACGACAATTACCAATCGAGCCTTACTACATGTAACATTTCATGCTATCAAAATATGCAAACTGAATTTGATAGAATGGTAACATAAATAAACCTCTGTTCAGTAACATCTCTCCATTCTTTTTCCTTCTGAGCAGCTAATTCCCTCCAGCTGTTTCCAGAACTGATCTCCATGCTTTGGATATAAGCATACTTTTACTTGACAACCATAACTTTCCTCTGCAAATAATATCATTATTTACGTTTAAAATTGGCCTATTTCTAGCTAAACAACTTAAGGCTTCTTGTACTGACTTAAATTTCATGTCTCAAAGACAGAAAATACATAAAGCTATTTGAAGTAATTTTAGCTGGAACTAGCCTGTATAACGATATGGCTGTGTGCTCTGTAGTTGCCATTATTCAACTCTCAGCTTTATAACCCAAAGGGTTGCTGAGAGTTGCAATGCGCAATCTTATGTCCAACGGTACAAAATTGTATCACCACTGCAAAGGCTAAAAAAAACTGATTCTGCAAAAACTTATCAACGTTTACCTGTCTAAAGCACAAACTCATGAATGCAAATGCAAGAAATAATTGCTTTTTAGTTACTTTGTTATAATATAGTACGCTCTATCCACCATATTGGGAACTGTTGTAATGTTGCTGACAAAATATTTTGCTAACGCTTAGGTCGCAGTACACCAATCTTTTGCACATCGTGATATTTGATTTAACCTTAGTTGATAACGATGTCGAACAGTCGTTGAATATTTACACTATATGAATTTTCAAAATGAAATGTCAGCAAGAATAGTTTGTTGAAATATTGGCTTATTTTTTTAGGTTGCATGCAAAAGTAAAGGTCAGTAGGCTGCCATTCAGGTAAATTTAATGTGTTTTTTAAGTTTATTCATTATCTTTTCTTACTAAAATGGTAACCAAAGACATCTGTTTAGTGATGCGCACTAAATCTGTGCGCAAAACTGCTTTTGTGTTTGTGAGGGGATGCATATGTACTCCCAGAGCCGCCATAGCAAAAATTATCAAAAGCTCTGGAGTACAGTCAGTCAACCAGTGTAGAATAACCCGGCAAAAAACAAAAAATTATTTTGACCACATTAATTTCTTTCGGGATTTTGTGTCAATGTGAGAGGATGTAAAAATAAAGGGTAAAATTTATTTTGTATGACAACTGGTTAGGCCAGACAGCATATGCAATTTTTTTGTAAAAAATAGCAAATTAAAGTTAACCCTTCGGAAAATTAATAAAAATCATTCAACTTACAAAATGAGTATTTCAAAACATTGTCATGGCATTTGTTTTCAATCAGCAAAAAGTTTATCTGAAAATAATAAAGCCTTCTATATCCATATGCACATTTCAAAACATAACTCATTCAATCAGTTCCGGCAGGTATGTGTATTAGATAATACCTGGTTCCGGTTAACATTTTGCCACATTTATCCCCACTGTAAGCATAATACAAAAGCTTTCTTGCTAAAACTTTGTTAATTTATTCTTTTACCTAATGTTTACAATTATCATTTTGTTTTTAATGGGGCATTATGGAAAATTAAATACAAATTAATTGGAACTGCTGATTATCCGGAACTGGTTGACAAACTGTACGTTTATGTGGACTATGTGCTCTGATGATAATAGTTATTGGCTCTTTTGGCCCAGTTTTTTTCAAGCTCAATCTGCCCTAATTTTAGGCTTTTTCGGCCCAAGTACCAGGCTTTTTCGGCCCCATTTTTCATTTGAATAAACGTTGAAAATATGTTGGTCGATACTCTTTAAAACTATGGAATATCGTTTATTACAGAATTATATTATCTGTATTGAAGATTATTCCATTTGAAAAAAGATTCTCTTGTCTTTTGCTTGAGGTATGTCGTTGTCGAAATGAGGCGTTATTATAGACTACATACAAGAGTCTGCGACGGCTTTGAAAATAAAACAAACTATAAAGTTATTTCTATTACATATATTTGAATAACTTTAATTAAAGTGATAACAATAAAGAATACACACGTCGATCTTAACAATACAATACAGTATCAAATTTACTGCACATAAATTGTTCATTTTATTAATAAGTCCAATTACATCAGCATCATAACATAATTGATTTATGAATTGACACTAATGAACGAAACTGTTAGTGTTTCATAGACAAATATCAATTTATTTTCATAAGCAATCAAAGTAAAAAAAAAAATCTGTCGTGGAAATGCCTACAATTAACGTGTTGGCAAATTTCGTAACAATTTGTATACTAATTGACATAATACACTTGTTCCTGATACACATCGTTAATGCATTAAACATATGTTGTTTTCTTAAATAACTCCAACCCCGTCATTCATTATCGAATGAAGCCATTGTCTAGCACACCCGCACCTATGCCAGGATTATAATATGTATCAGGTTGTTAAATACCTGTGTGATGTTTATTCGGATCAACAGGTAACAAATAGGCAGATTTAAGATCATAAATGGTAGATTTAAGATTATTAATTAAAAAATAATCTTACATAAGAATTGTGTCCGTAAAATTTGAACTGCCAATAAAATAAAAAATATACAAGGGACAAAATTGTCACAAAACCAGGTTTTCATTGTGAAAAAAAAATCTGATAAAGGGAGAAAACTCAAACTGAACTTTTGAAATGACCAAAAAAAATGAACCCCCTTTGTAAGTTTTTTTTTTTTTTTTAATCTATTTTTAGTCGTGGCGACCTTGACATTGGAGATATTGACGTGATTCTTTCGTGGGACACACCGTCCCATGATGGTGAACAAATGTGCCAAATGATTTTAAAATCTCACAATGAATGACATAGTTATGGCCAGGACAACCTCATTTATGGCCATTTTTGACCTTTGAACTCAAAGTGTGACCTTGACCTTGGAGATATCGACGTAATTATTTCGCGCGACACACCGTCCAATGATGGTGAACAAATGTGCCAAATGATTTTAAAATCTGACGATGAACGACATAGTTATGGCTCGGACAAGCTCATTTATGGCCATTTTTGACCTTTGAACTCAAAGTGTGACCTTGACCTTGGAGATATCGACGTAATTATTTCGCGCGACACACCGTCCAATGATGGTGAACAAATGTGCCAAATGATTTTAAAATCTGACAATGAACGACATAGTTATGGCCCGGACAAGCTTATTCCGCCAGCCCGCCAGCCCGCCAGCCAGCCCGCCAGCATTCGCCAATCTAATAACCAGTTTTTTCCTTCGGAAAACCTGGTTAAAAATGGCAAATTATAACCATGTCAACGATTTTACTATGTTAATATATATGTTCAAGCTTACATAGAAAATAATTTATAAGTCAAAAATCTTAGCTAGTCAGTTTGCATAGACACTTACCTGTATTGCATCATCATCATAATGTTTTATATATGCAATATTGTGAACATTGTAAATATTGGATGAGACTATAATAATAATAAACTCCCTATCATTATTCATTTGTGAATTGACACAACGAACCTCATAATTTTTCAGAACAATTATCAATTATCAAATTAATTTCATAATCAATCAGAGTAAAAAAATGGTTCTTATTGATAGCATACACTTATCAGGCCCGTACCAAGGCCATGGGCCCAGGGGCCCGGGCCCCCCCAGCTGGCTGTCGAACTATGATTTTTTTTAAATGATCGGCCCACTGCAATTTTTTCTCTCGTGCAAGGGCCCACAGTACACTTTTCCATCAAAACAAAAGAGCAGCTATGTTTTATTGTCCCTGATAAACATGTGGATTAGCGCTCGCCAATCGAGATAAGCCCCTAGGCAATGTTTTCTTATCGCCTTGTACACACATCCCCGATCAGTCCCCCATTGTGATCATGAATGCTTCATCTATCGATGGTTGATGTAACATGTATTTTGATTAGTGCAGAAAATGGAAGCAACTGCTACAGGAGGTTGTACAATATGGTCTGATAATTGCTGACGTAGGTTTTTTTCCTTCTTTGAGAAGGCCGTTTCCCCTAGACGTATTTTCCTCTATAAAAGTTAACTTTTTTTTTTGGAAACCTTTTATTTGGGAATTTTTAGGTCCCAATAAATACTTTTTACATTGAGATAGGGCCCTGAATTTGAACCGGCACAAAACACTGACAAACGTATTTAATCTTAGTATTTATCATTTTTGCAAGGAAATCACTGAAAAAGACTATGATGAGATAGTTAACATGTCTGTTGAAAAGAAAACAGATTCATAAATTTGCCGAGCAACAGATAAGAATTTGGCAGTATTTAAAATAATTCAATGCGGGGAATCACGTGGTCAGATTTGATAAAAAAAATGGCCGCCGATGCCTCGATTCGATGGAGAAATTGAGTCTTTAAAAGTTTTCCGTCAGGAAATCGCGAAATATTCCATGAGTAACCTCCACACTCAGACCAACCAGCGGAAAACGGTTCCGGCTGGCCCTATGATAGGCGTTATCCGAATTAAAAACAAGTAAGTAATAAGGTAGATGTACCTGTTTGAAGACTCAATTTCCCATTGTATCGAGGCATCGGCGGCCATTTTTTTTATCAAATCTGACCACGTGATTCCCCGCATTGATAATTGAGTACCGAGAATTGAGTAATGTCAACCTATTAATGGCTCATTGGTAAAAAAAAAGAAAATTGAAACAACAAATCGATCTTATTATATAAGTTAACCTGATCCAGTTTAGAAAAATATTGTATAATTAAATTATCTGTTGCCTTGAATTTGTTTGAAAACATTAAAATATGTTAAATTGATTATTTAAGACTTTCATTATTTCCCCCAAAAATTAGGCGTTTCGCGCAATTTTTACCTTAAAAAAAGGCAAGGTCTTTCCCAAAAAATCAGAGAAAAAAAACCTGTGACGTTATTGATTTTTGAAAAAAAAAATGGTGGAAGCAATACGAGAGTTGATGTGGATAATCTTCAGTTTAAACCTGTAAGTTTCGGAAATCTAAAGCTTTTAATATTGTTGTGAATTCACACCAATGTTTAAAGCTTAAGACTTCCGAAATGTGCTGATTTACTTGTTATATTCCATTAATTCATATCACAAAACACCATTTTTATAAATATAAGCATTAAAATTCACCTTGCAAAGTGCCAAATTAAAAAAAGTATATATATAGGGAGGGAAGACCCTCCCAAACCCTTCCCGGTTGGGCCCCCCCAGTCAAAAAATCCTGGGTACGGCCCTGTAATAATTACTACGACCCCGTCTTTCATGATCCAGTGAAGCCATTGACTAGCACCCGCACCTATGCCCGGTTTTATGACCTTTATCAGGTTGTAAAATACATGTGTCACCAGATTAACAAATTGTAATAAGGCCATTAGATTAATCCATGTTTGCAGTCTATGTCTCAGTTCTCATTTAAAAAGCATTTTTACAATATTTCACAAGAGAAGTTAGAATATTATGGTTACTAGTATTTGTTACCAAAAGTATAAATGTATGCATACTAGGTGGGCTATAATAGATTTTGTTGATATCCATAAACAATTTTCTAATATTGGTATATTGGTATTTGTATAAACAAAACATATATAGATTAAAGATTGTACAAATCAAACAAATATTCATCATTTACACCTTTAATCGACCGCAATATTTAACAATCAAACCGACAAAGGATTCAATTAAAACTAAAAGCCGGCAAAATTTAACAATTAAAACAATTACATAAATTTGTAACAGTTTGTAAAACAATAATGATATTCAATGAATTTCATTTAATCATCCATAATCAAAAGCAATACAAAGAAACAAACCGACAACACAATATATCATTTTAAACATCTTTTTTCAATTATAATCAAAACATATTGTCACCAAACGGACCGCTAGCTAATCTTACACCCTCTGTAATCAATGAAGTTTTAAAGAAAAGATGTAATAAAATATAGGGCCGAATAAGCCTGGTCGATTTTGGGCCGAATAAGCTTGGGGCCGAAAAAGCTTGAAAATTTCGGTCTGGGACGAAAAAGCTTGGGGCCGAAAGAGCCTGCTACCGATGATAATCATGGAAATAAGTGCAGATGCAAGTTCAGGAAGGAATGAGACTCGATGAACCGGTTATTATAATTGCAGACAGTTCTTCAATAAAAGGAATAATGAACCATATTCAGAGATTTTAATTATATGCAATACCCTTTTTGCTTAAACTCTGAGATTGCTTGTTTCAACTTGAGCAAAATTTTCGATTGACCGCCATTTGTAAACAAAGTCGTAAATTTTGATGTCGTTTATTTGTATCCGGCAACTCAGTTCATGGCATACAAGTTAATCCCTGTAACGAAATCAAATTAGTTCAATTCTTTACTCAACATTTCAATTTTTTATCTGATGGAGTTAAATCTAAAATTTTGATTGTCGTAAAAGCTGTCCTTTTTTTACCAAATCTGGTAATTTATCAATTGTTAGCCAATTCTCGTGATTTCATTTTAAACATAACTAACGCTTTGTTGTTATTTCATTACACATTTTCTTTTACCGATAATATAATTATTAATTACATGTTGTTTTATAGAACTGTCATTGTACTGTGTTGAATAATTTTCGTTTTGCAATATGTTTTCGCGATAGTCGTTCTTCTCATATTTGATCAAATTTATAATAATAAATCCTTTCGATCAATCCCTTTTGCTATAGCTTCAGTCATTCCATAAGATTTTCCCCAGTACTGAAATGTTATAAATGATCGTGAATAGATTTGCCATCGGCTTTATTTAGTTGGACAAAGCAATAATTGTAAATGATAGTTTTTGATAGTTTATTTCACAAGTTCCAAAAGGTCAAAAGACCCATGAGGACAACATATTTACTAGCAATAAATAGCAAGACAGCGCTTACAAAGTATATGATAATACACATATACATGAAGTTGGAAATAGTGCAAAAACACAAAACAAAAACGTTTCAATACATGATAGCAGGATGACAGAGGGTAGTTATAAACTTATAAGTAAAAAGTGGAGATCTTTTACAACAAAACCCATGAGGACAATATATATTACTTGTACAAGCAAAAAACAGCACATACAAAGTACAAGATTATAAACATATAGGTGGAGATAGTGCAATAGGCGTTTCATTATATGAAAACAGGGTGACACAAGTTTAATATAAACTTATAGGTTGAAAGTGGAGATATTTTACAACAAACTTATTAAACAGATAAGCATGTATTAAAAGTGAACCCTTAGTATATGATTGAGCATGTTATTGATATAAGTACTGTTTTCTCAACTCAAAAGAATAGAATATATAAGTGCCAAAGTTTTTAAGTACTTTTCTGTTTCTTGTTTGAAGTAATTGTATGAACTTATTCATATTTGATCTTGTGCGAAAAAACTTTGGTATATATTTATCTCGTAAATCTTTATATAAATCACATTCCATAATAAAATGGTATTCATCTTCGAGTTTATCACAAAAGAAGCACGTTCTATTTTCAACTGGTGTAACTACTGGTTTACTCCATCGGCCTGATTCAATATGTAATCTATGTGATGACACACGTAATTTTGTTATACAAATGCAAAATTTTTTAATGTTAACAAGGTTAAGATATTCTTGGAATTCAAAAGATTTCATGTTATTATAAAATAGAGCCCTACTGGAGTCACTTAATCGACTTGACCAGTTTTGCACAAACGTGTCTTTAAGACGCTGATTGACTGTCGACAAGAAAAGTTTCACATTTGCGACGCCCTGCATTATCCAGACATCCTGAAATCCCAGGGAACACAATAGAGCTTTAACTTGTGAGCACAAATTTGTCTTGTTTGGGTTATTTTCAAAGTCGTTTTTCAGCAAATTGTAAACTTTTTTGGCAAATTTGTTTTCGTTGCATTGCAATAGTTTTATCCAGTATTTGATTATGTTAAAATGCCTAATATTCTGCATGGACACCCTCCCCCAGCTCACCATATACAAAATCATTCTGCGTACTTCTCTAAACGCATAGAGTATTTTTGCAAAATTGTAAATGTAAACGTTCAATGGCTTGGCCTTTGTTAAATCCCCAGACTTCGCTACCATAATTTAAAATAGGAACAATAAGTTTTTCAAATATGTCTAACCTGTGTTTGACAGTCACATCTGTAAATTTGTATAAGTATTTATTCATTTTAAATATAGCTTTAAGTGCTTGCCCTGATAGGGTGTTCTGTGCTTCATTAAATGAGCCACCGGTTGTAAAGACTAACTAAATATGTAAATTTGTGAGCAATTTCTATAGCGTTATGTTTATATGTAAATGCTAGGTTTTTATAGTTTCTTCCACCTTTACGGAAAATCATTACTTTCGTTTTTGACATGTTAACATTGAGTTTCCATTGGTTACAATATTGTTCAAGTAAATTAAGACTAGTTTGCAGTTCTTGACTGCTGTTTGCAAAGATTACAATATCATCAGCATACAAAATTAGAATCATTTTGCACATGTTTACATCAATACCCGGTAAGCCGCTGTGAAGATAGATGTCTTCTATATCATTTAAAAACATAGCAAACAAAAACGGGCTTAAACATTCACCCTGTCGTACCTCGAGCATGCATGGAAAACTTTCACTTAACATATTACAATATTTAACACGTGATTTAGTTGAGTTATACATGGAGCGTATAATATTTAAAATCCTACCTCTAATTCCTAATTTTATAAGTTTCAACCACAGGTTATCTCTTGTAACATAGTCAAATGCCTTTGAAAAATCTATAAAGGCACAATATAGTTGTTTACCTGAATTTTATATATGAGATATTAGACCATGTAACACAAAAATATTGTCTACTGTGCTCATTGTCGGCCTAAATCCTGACTGTGCCTCAATGTAAACATTATATTTTTCGGCCCAATTTGACAAGCGTAAATTCAAAATTCGTGTAAATAATTTACCTAAAGTGCTCAGTAATGTTATGCCCCTATAATTGTTAACATCATTCACATTTTCCTTTTTATGTGGAGGCACTACAAATCCTTCTGACCATTCAGTTGGAAAATATCCAATTTCAAAAATGTTATTAAACAATGATTCTAACAAAGGAAGTAACACAGCTTTACCATAAATGAAACACTCATTTAGGTAATCATCTGGCCCGCCACATCTATTTGTTTTTAAATTATTAATGCCTTTTAAAATTTCATCGGTTGTAATACAAACATTTAGTTCATCAAACATACATGTTAGCTCATTGCGCTCGTATCTTTCAATAAAAAACAGAACATCTTCATCAGGTGTGAAGAAATGTGTTTCTGGGTTATTAACCGCTTTAAAGTACATCTCAAAATCAGACAAAGGTATTGTCGATGGTTTAACATTGGCACAGCCCTTCAACATATTCCAATACACTTTCGCGTTTTTATAGCGAGCATTTGTTAATTTGGTTGGTTTATTTTTATCATATTCATACGTACATTTACGTAAACATGTTTTATATTGACTTCTTGCTGTAACCATATTTACTCTATTTGTATCCGATTTATTTGTACGGTAAATATTTAGCATATGTTAAAACGTATCCCTTTTTATAAAACATTCTTCGTTGAACCATTTATTATTAAATGTATGATTTTTATCAGATGTTTTACTTGGTTCGGCAATATTAAGATTTCGCTTAAACAAGGGAGACATAACGTTATCCATACAAAGCTTAAATTCATTAATACATAGAGGATATTTGTTGGATTCGGTGGAATATCGATTTTATTTCACGAGTGATCATAGAAAACAATATTTTCACGAGTGGCACAGCCACGAGTGAAAAAATATATTTTCTATGATCACGAGTGAAATAAAATTTATATTTCATCGAATCAAACCATTTTTCTTTTTATTGTATGCTTTTTTTCACCTTTTATTTACATTAAAAATGAGTTTAAGTGGATAATTTTGCTGGGTTTATGACGTCATTTCGTCTAAAAAATGACGTCATTTCGCAGTAAAACAGTGACAAATATCGATATTTTTCACTGTTATTTTTCACTGTTTAAAGCAGTGGAATACCATTTTTATTTCACTGCTATTTCTCTATAAACCACCGGAAAGCATAAAATAAATGTGGTTATGTCCTCTGGATTTACAGCGCATGATAATGAACGGCAAATGTGTACAAGGACTAATGATATGCTATTTTCAAAACAATTTTTTTTCCGATAGTCCCATTTATATACATAATCTTTACCACCAGTACAGCGGTTTAAATTATTGTCATCCGAAATCGATTCATCTCGGTACATATTAATCCCAAAATTTATTGAACAGTTATCACTTAGTATGTTTGGTTTGTTTACATGAAAATAATAAATAACCGGGAATAAGTCCGGTGAACAAATAACATAATCAACTAAGCTTGAGCCCCTATGCCCAACAAATGTACATTTACCAATATATTTATTGGCACCCATTCGACCGTTAACTAGACGTAATCCTGAAGATTTACATAAATCCAATAATTGATACCCGTTGTTATTAATGGGGCCTTTATCTTGTGTATAACGTTTAATTTCTACATCTGCAATATAATCGTCAGGTAAAAAATCTAGATTTGAGTTATTTGAATCGTCTACTACATAATCTGGCGAGTCAGATGTGCGTGAGTTAAAGTCTCCAGCAAGTAAAATATAACAATTGTTCGACACTTCGCATCAATTTCTGTAATAAAAGTTGTCAGTCTATCAAAAATATTGTTATCGATCATTGTTTGGCGACTACTATCATCTGGTACATAATAACATAACATAAACAAACATATAGATCTTTATCTAACATCAATGTGTCCTTTGAGATTTTTAACCAGGTTTTCCGAAGAAAAAAACTGGTTATTAGATTGGCGAATGCGGGCGGGCTGGCTGGCTGGCTGGCTGGCGGGCGGGCGGAACAAGCTTGTCCGGGCCATAACTATGTCGTTCATTGTCAGATTTTAAAATCATTTGGCACATTTGTTCACCATCATTGGACGGTGTGTCGCGCGAAATAATTATGTCGATATCTCCAAGGTCAAGGTCACACTTTGAGTTCAAAGGTCAAAAATGGCCATAAATGAGCTTGTCCTGGCCATAACTATGTCATTCATTGTGAGATTTTAAAATCATTTGGCACATTTGTTCACCATCATGGGACGGTGTGTCGCACGAAAGAATCACGTCAATATCTCCAATGTCAAGGTCGCCACGACTAAAAATAGATTTTTTTTTAAAACAAACTTACAAAGGGGGTTAATTTTGTTTGTTCATTTCAAAAGTTCAGTTTGAGTTTTCTCCCTTTATCAGATTTTTTTTTCACAATGAAAACCTGGTTTTGTGACAATTTTGTCCCTTGTTATGCATATAATGTCATCCTGGCTTGTAAAAATTAGTGTCTCATCACATACAAATTTATTTCGTAGATAAATGACAATACCACCTGAAGAACGTTTACTGCCCTTCTTATTTTCTATTCTGTTCAAAACATAGTACTCAAAGTTATCAACATGTAAATCAGAGTTCATATTTGTCCAAGTTTCTGTTAAAAGTACAACATCATTATTTTCAAAAACTGTTTTTAATTCAGCTGAGCAAAGTTATATAGTTCTCCGGGTAATTAAACCCTGTACATTAAGAACAATGCACCGAAGCGTAGCCTTCTCCCCATTGTTCTAATTTATTAGTCTATTTATAGCTGGCGGGATAAATGTAAGTTTAAGGTCTCACTTAATTTGCTTAAATTGTTCTGATATATGAGGATTTAACTGGCAATACAGTTACAATTTAAGCTCTTACATTTTTTAATACATAAAAGAAAAACCCAAGACATCATAAAGTGACATATGAATTTCCCTAAATGAGAATGAAAATATAAGATACATAGAAAACTGCAAATCTGTTCTCTTGGGGTAGTTCTAACATACAATAAAGGCAGATACAACTTACCCAACACAATCTTTAAATTATACACAAATAGTTGAACTTCTTTACAAAAGAAACAAGTGTAATTTTGTTTGAAAACAGCCTACTTCAAAACTTGCACCATCTGTAATCTTGTTTAAAGACTTCGACCATCATATGTATTTACGTAAGCTGATATGAAATAAAACTGATTTATTTATTTGAGAGAAAAAAAGTTAAATCTTTATTATTTAAAAGAAAAACATAACCGCAGAAATAAAGACACTGCTAGAATGTAGACCCTGTCTAAATATATTTAAAAAAAACTGGATCTTGTGGCATTCAATTTGTATTCAGAATATATATTTTTGAAATTCAATATATTATTTCACATTGATTTTATTGCAGGTTCTGAATTGAGATTTATTATCCATTTTTAACAATGGAAAATGCAACTGAAGAAGACTTAACATCCAGTGATCTTAAAAGAATTCCAGAATCGGTTATCGAGAACAAACATGTTGTAAAGCTCCTTTTGGATTTTAATGAAATTGAATTCTTACCAGAAGAATTTGGATTATTGACCTCGTTAAAAACATTTTCAGCAAGTGGAAATAATTTTACTGCCCTTCCAGACTCCATTGGAGACCTTGTCAATTTAGAAGATCTTGATTTAAATGAAAACAGATTATCAAAATTGCCTGACTCCTTTTGTAAGTTAGACAAGTTAAAATCTCTAAAATTGAAAAGCAACATTTTAGAAACTTTGCCAGATAATTTTGGTGAACTAATTAGTCTGCAGCTATTCCACTGTGATGAAAATGCGCTCAGAAAGTTACCAAAAACTTTTGGGTTGTTGGAAAACCTGTTTGAACTGGACCTCTGCTCTAATGTGATAGAATCTCTCTTGGAAGGATTTGGAATGCTGAAATCTCTACAGGTGCTAAATCTCAGCAATAACAAAATATCAAATATTCCAGAAAGTTTTGGCAATTTACCTAACCTAGTCAGTCTTGATCTGTCTTCAAATAACGTGAAAAATCTTCCAAGCAATTTCAAATCTAGTCACTGCATCCAGAAAATCTACATTGAGAGCAATGTTCTACAAACTTTGCCTGACTGGTTTTCAGAACTTGACAGTTTGGTTGAGATTTCAATTCAGGATAACCAATTGCAGGGTCAAGCATTATCTGATAAATTTCCATGTCATAGTCAAAATCTTAAACATTTAGACATAAGCGGTAAC
Organism: Dreissena polymorpha; assembly: GCF_020536995.1. Lineage (NCBI taxonomy): Eukaryota > Metazoa > Mollusca > Bivalvia > Myida > Dreissenidae > Dreissena > Dreissena polymorpha. The sequence continues at coordinate 67,042,489 of NC_068356.1, forward strand.
TTTATGTCAAAACTGCCCTCAGAATTGGGTGCCATGAAAAAAATAGAGTTTATTCATCTAGGCAGTGTAATTGGAGAACTGGAACGGCGCAATTTCCAGAATGGTAACTGGCTTGCAGAGATTCCTGACAGTATCTGTGAGCTGGTTAATCTTCGGGAGCTACATCTGGATGAGAACCAAATAAATGATCTACCTGCAGAGTTTGGGAAGCTGGTCTCTCTGGAAATTCTGGATCTAGGTAATAAAAAAAACAAATGTTGAAAGAGAAAAAGCGCTTTTTACCGTTGTTTAATAGGATGCTGGGTAATTATATATTCCACATTTGTTAGGCATGCAATCATTCGTTACATTTTTCTCAAATGGTCATTAAGCGCATGGCCAAAAACAAGTAGATAAATATATTGTTTTACTAAAATTTTTAAATGTCTTTCCATTTTATTGCATATCTAACATTAAAATGAAAGGAATAAACAGTATTACGTACAATATATATATATATTTTACTTACAAATGTGAAATGTCTTCCAATTTTATTGCAAATCCAACATTAAAATGGCCTTTATTCCAGACATTATCTTGAAAGGAATAAATAGTTAATAAAACGTTAAATATGAAGGAAACATACCTATATATATATGTATATATATATTTATTATTAAATGTATTTTTCTACAGGGCAGAATCTTCTCCATGTCTTACCAGAGTCATTTGGCAGACTGAGCTCTCTGAGGATATGCATGCTGTCCAAGAACCACCTGATGTGGTTGCCAAGCAACTTTGGTGACCTTTCAGCACTGGAAGATCTCCGTCTAGATGACAATGAGGTTGGAGATTTGATCGGTCAGATTGTAAAATTGCTGTTCACTTGTAGACTGCCTGATATTATTTTCAGTTTGCTCTTCATATATTGAGAGGATCTTTTGATTGTGTTGTATGATTGAATGTGATTCTATGAGTTGTTTTAGAAACCAGTGAAAATATACTTTTTCTATTAAAATGAGTTACATAAATTTCAATCATTCACTGAAAGGTACCAATTGTTTTTAAGCTTCTGTAAAATAAATATAAAAAAATATGCAAGAACAGCTTGCACATAATAAGTTTGTGCATTATGATGTCATCTTAATGTCATAATGAGATTTTTTGATTGCCTTTTTTCAATTGTTTGTCATGCATAATCAAGATTCACCTCATTTACTCTCTACAGGCAACATGTATTGCCTTCCACACTGGGTGACATGAGGTCACACAATAGGTAGTGATGTCAAATTTAAGAGAAAGTTTTTTAACTCTTGAAATCACATTTTTAGTCCAATCTTTATGAAACTTGGTCTGAACTTTTAGTTTTTATGAAACCTCAGCAGAGTTAAAAAATGGTATTGGCCCTTTTAAAAGTATGGACACCGGCCTGGAGGCAGGACCGTTTCCATATATGGTTATAGTTATCTTGAAATATACATTAATGAGGAAATATAAGCAATTTAATTAGTATTAAGTGTCCGAATATAAAAAAAAATAAAAATTATGATCTAGCATAATATCAAACTAAGTGACTTTGAACAGAAATAGTTGTTGCAAAGTGCATTTGTAGAAATCGCAATTTGAATATTTAACATTACGTCGCTGTTGTTCTCAAACCTCGTAGCTCCAAAATTTTCTAAAAATTTTGTTTGTCTTTTCCGAACATATGAAGTCTGGCGCGTGTTTTGTGCTATATCTCGTAGCTCTACGCCAATCAGAGCCCTTGAAAAATGCACATGACGATATGTTGAAACTTGATTGTTGGCTTTTTTTCCGGCAAAAAGTTGTAGCGACGTCATTTCACCTATAGGTACGTCATTTCCTTTGGACAAATTTGACAATTTTTTTTATATATTTGCAGCTACGAGGTTTCCTATCAGGATGAATTGTCGTACCTCATACAAATGACAAAACTGTGGTGACAAAATATCGTTGCTACCATGTCTGACTGTCAGTATGACTTATCAGTATGACTTACACGTCTACGGCTTATACTGTATTTTGCAGCTTCATTTATTTGGTATTTTTACAGAATTTCAATTTCTTAAACATTGTTATAAAAAAATGAGACGTTTTTTTCTCTCTACTGAAAACTTGGCATTTTGTAGCTACGAGATTTGAGAACGCAGCGACGATTATTATCTTTTGTATTGGAAGAAATGAGAAGTGTCCAAAAAAACATTTGTGTGACCATTTTTTAATAACTGGCAAAACAGGATGTGAATAAATCTATATGAGCCGTTCCACGACAAAACCTGCATTAATGACAACAAAATCAATTTTAATTTTTTTTCAGTTTCATATTGTACATTCATCCACGAATCCAATGATGTAAAAATTACATGTGTACGCCACTATTTAGCGTTGCTATGACAACATTATATACGCATACTAACACGCAACAAAGATGTTGACATCGGGTCATTTTCAATCGGAATGACATATTCATGATGTTAACAGCATGTAAATAGTTCGCAATATCAAACACTAATTAAAATATTACAATAACTTGGAAAACCCTTCATTAACACTCGCATGGATTAAAATAACTGTTTAGGTTGATGTTCGAATACATGATGTAATCACATGCAGTCTGTGGGTGTTGGACAGGTAATGTCCTGATAACATGGTCGCACAAATGGTTGGACAGTTCTGTAAAGATATTTCACGCGATTCTCTGATAGCCCTGCCGGTTTGTTTAAACACGGTTCTGCTGAGGGGAGTTCCCTGATGAAGAACTCTTCCTCTGGTAGGTCCATTGCTTTCTTCGGGAAAACCGTGCCGAGCCTCGATGAGTCGAACCTGAAGTACTGGTACTTTCTGTAACACATTAGCCAGAAACAAATCTTTAGACATGTCTTTTATCTATGTTTTTCTTAAAAATATGTGTTTTATTATTAAGTATAATAATTAAATACTGAGTATTTTATAATTATTTACAACTAATAAATAAACATAAACATGCTGAATTTCAAGCGAGTTCTTACACACTGATAAACACTTTAATATTTTGGGGACTCGCATCATACAAATATGTGTGGGGAACATGTGTGCATTTATAAATATTTGTGTGTATTTTCATATATGTGAAAAATGTGTAGCTTATAAAAAATTTGACACACTACCTTATCCCGGGTATTGCTTTAAAAGATGTAGACAAGAAAGTCTTTCAGTCACGCCAGCGCCAGGTCGGATATCGGACAGCATCGTTTGCAGTAGACGACTTGTTGACAATATCCTCTAGCTGCTGAATGGTGTCACAGTCCGAGTGTCTGAAGCACATGTTAAATAAAATAAGTAAATAAAAACCATGTATAACATGTTTTAAGGACTAACATGTAATGATACCATTTACCGTGTAATTTATTCTGATATCATCAATAATAATACTTATTATCATCTTGTATATTTATGTTGCAAATAAAACATGTAAAACTACTAATGTAGTTTTCTAATATTACCATATTTAAGTAATCGTTATTTATATAATAAATGATAACTTATAACAACGATAAGGTTTATTACATGTACAGCTTTTTAATATGGGCGAACCCACTATCTACCAAACACACGCTTTGTAGAGTCATTTGTGGTACCTTCCGACAAACAGCATTTTATATACACTTCCTTTTCTTCCCTCGTCATTTCCCGCGTATCAAGGATGTGCGTTCTGATATGGGCGGGCATCAAATTTCTCGTGGCATTTCTTAGCACACCCACAGCCAGATTCATGGAAACGTTGAATGCTATCATCCTGTGAAAACGCATCACCCTCATCACTTCCATCATCGTCAGTGGAGTCACTGCTTGATTCCGCAGGCTGCCCATAAACGAAGGACCCAATACGGTTTCCCATGACGGCACTACATGCACCTTCTACCTGGTCATTGTCGTCATCGGATGACATTTCTTGAGAATGTGCAAATGTGCAGGCGTACATAATGGTGTTCTGCCAAAATGCTCAGAAAATAGAATTTCGAGCTCCTGAAAACAATTACGACGTAACGATTCTATAATGTGCATGAAACATACAATTAAAACAAAATCGTTTCAATTTACATTTCATTGAAATAATTGTTTCAATTAATATTTTTACTTAAAATAATTATCAAAAAAAAACAACACAGACTGGAATCGAACTCTTGTTCTTCAGTGTGGTGCGATTCTGGCTTACCATCTGAGCTATTGATGCTGACGTTTTATGCGCCTCACACAATGACATAAAGAAATGAAGTATTATATGCAAATAACATATTTCAAACCTTTGTCGTTCATTTTACAAAAAAAATAATGTAATTTATGATTAATTTTGAAGAAAACATTTAATACCGTAAAAATATCAAAAGGACATTTCAATACACAACAGTCAACTTTGAAATTGTTTCAAGCAGTCCAATGTGAGACGAAGATTAATTTGCTTCTTTCAATATAAATAAGTTTAAACTTTAATAACAATTGAATTGTGGTTAAATTTTTGCATATTAAACATGTCAATGCTGCTTATTATTTTTGAGACCTTGTTTTGTAAAGAATTCATCACATAAATCGCGATCGGATTTAAACCCATGTTTTGCTTACAAATGGGCAACATTGTTATTATCGTCACTTTTTCACACCGAATTTTTGCATCATTATCTGTGTTTATATAAATAGATCTATAAAAAATAAAAATATTTAATAAGTTCATAAATTTACTTCTATCTCCAACTCCATTTATATCCAACAGAACAGAAATACCACTAAAAAAAACACTCCTTAAATCACAAATAATTTAAGCTCCGCGTAAATGCACTGTGTAAATTCGCATGTGACGACGTCATAATAAGTGGGATTTTCCCAACGTCATCACAGATGTCACTAATGCAGGTTTTGTCGTGGAACGGCTCATATATATACTTGTGAGTGCTTGGTATTTCCAAATCTAAAGCAGGAAAATATTAATAAAATCAATTGTATTTCTATTTATAGTAAGGTATGTATGAAGGTACATGTATGTTTAAATCTATATTCAACTGTTAAGCATATAATATATGAACATACTCGTATTTAGTACTGGTCTGAATGAATTTGTGTGTAAAAATGTGTTGATCATAAACACCAACAATAAATATGAAATGAGATCAGGTCCAAGCTTTTTGATTTACCATTGTAAATAACAGGTAAAGTTGATGTCGTTCATTATCTACTGCACCTCAGTGATGTAATGCTATTGTTAATTTGATCTTTTTTGAAGTAATATTTTGACTGCTTTCTTCCTGGTTTCGATCTAAAATAACTAGTTTTAAACACTATTTTATGAAGTACTGCATGGTTTATTTCAAATAATTGGTGGATTTCCTATTGCTTTCTCAGATAGCTGAGCTGCCTAAGTCGTTCTGCAAGCTGACCAAGTTGAAGACGCTAGATCTGTTCAGTAATCGGCTTACAGAGGTCCCCAGCGCTCTACAGCACCTGAAGAACCTTGTCAGGCTCGACATTGAATCAGTAGGTGGCAAAGGTCTTGTTCTATTGACTTTAAGACCTTTTTTTAACTCACATGAGCACAACGTGCTAATGGTGAGCTTTTGTGATCGCCTGTTGTCTGTCGTCCGTCGTGTGGCATCAACATTTTGCTTTGTGAACACTTTAGAGGTCACATTTATTGTCTGATCTTCAGGAAACTTGGTTAGAAACATTTATCCCATTGATACCTCGACTGAGTTCGAAACTGGGTCATGCTGGGTCAAAAACTATGTCACTAGGTCAAAAAAAGAAAAACCTTGTGAACACTGTAGAAGTCACATTTGATGCCCAATCTTTATGTTACTTTGTCAAAATGTTTGTCTTACTGATATGTTGGTTGAGTTCAAAAATGGTCCCGATCTGTTGAAAAACATGGCCGCCAGGGGGCGGGGCAGTATTCCTTAAATGGCTATAGAGAAACCTTGTGAACAGTCTAGATGTCACAATTTTTGCCCAATCATCATGAAACTTAGTCAAAACATTGGCTTTATTTATATCTCGGACAAGTTCGAAAATGGTCCAGATCTGTGAAAAAACATGGCCGCCAGGGGGCGGGGCAGTTTTCTCTCTCTATATATAGTGAAAACAAGTGAACTCTCTCACATTTTTGGTCCAATCTTCATGAAATTTGGTCAGAACATGTTTTTTCTGGATATGACGGTTGTGTTCAAACATGGTTTGGATCGGTAAAAAAACATGGCCACTAGGGGTGGGTCATTTTCCTTATATTTATATAGTAAAAAAAGCTTGTGAACACTCTAGAAGTCACATTTTTTGCCTTATCATCATAATTTTTTTTATAAACATCGATTTTATAGATATCTCGGACGAGTTCGAAAATGGTCATGATGGGTGGAAAACATGGCCCCCATGGGGGTGGGGCAGTTTTCTCTATATGTATATTGTGAAAACATGTGAATAGTCTAGAAGACACATTTTTTGCCCAATCTTCATGAAATTTGGTCAGAACATTTGTTTCCTGGATACGACAGTTGAGTTCGAAAATGGTTTGGACCGGTAAAAAAACATGGTCGCCAGGGGGGTCTTTTTCCTTATATTTATATCGTAAAAAAGCTTATGAACACTAGAAGTCACATTTTTTGCCTAATCATCATGAAATTTTGTCAAAACATTAGTTATGTGGATGTCTCGGACGAGTTTGAAAATGGTCATGATCAGTAGAAAAACATGGCTGCCAGGGGGTGAGGCAGTTTTCTTTATATGTATTGTAACGCCTGCCTTGTAATTGTTTACTTTGTTTTTATTCTTACAATAATGATTCTTTAAATTACAATTTTTAATAACTTTTAAACTCATTAATGATAGTTAATAACTTATAAATTCATTAATGATAGATCAGGTATATGCATTGTATGATAATTCTTAAGAAATGAAATAAATGCTTTAAACTCTCTGTAAGTGTGGATGCAGATAGTTTACATCAGTGGTCAGTGCTGCATCTCTTTTGACCAGTGCTTATCTGTACATGGATACTAAGGATAGCAGTGCTCTCATTTGATTGGATGATTACCTAGGCTATTAGCAATATATGCCAGCTACACTTCAGAATCAGGGGACTGGCACATTGTTGGCCTTACCCATAAGAATTTATCACTTGAAAATCTGGGTATACATGTGAAAGACTAATGTTTGACCCCCTGGCTCTAAGTTGAAAGAGTTAGTCCACTAATTGAAAGTTTGGGGTTAGTGAATTACTAACCTGCCAGACCTGTTTAGTGTAGCAACTGTTAGTTTTATCATGGAGGTGAGTTTTATGTTCTAAGTTGAAATTTCACTTATTTAAAGTGACTTAGTCTTATTTTTCTCTAAATGAAAATATTGAATTAGTGATTTACTGTGTTTCACTAACTGGGAATGTTAAGTTAGTGAAGTTAGTTCAGTTCTTTTAACTAAGTGTGATTATTAATTAAGTGATAACTAAGGCAAAGTGACTTAGTATTTTTTTCTCTAAGTGAAAATATTGAATAAGTGATTTAATAAAGAACAGGACTAAGTGAATTTATGCAACAACAAGTTAGTGTTTTTAATAAGTGATGAGTGAACATAGTGAATTCATTATATGACAAATCTCAGCTAGTCTTCAATTAAAGTGACTTAGTGTGTTGTGATTAACGCAAGTTATAAGTGATTAATCAAAGCCGAAGAAATGGATTTAAACTGTTTGTTTTCTTTAAGTGTCTTACATTAGACTGAAGTGAATAATACAATGATAGTGATTTCTTAATTATTTGTTTTGTGAGTAAGTGAAGTTTGTGAGTGAATTCAATTATAGTGATCACAGGTGTTTGTTTATCCTAGTTCTTTATAAAGGCATTTGCCTCATACTGAACACAAACTGTTGACCAAGTTTAGACATGAAAGTGTATAATTGTTTTCGAAACCTTGTTTTAACTATGATAAACTTTTGAAAGTTTATGAACTGTATTTCTATATTAATTGTTTGTATTGTTTGTATTATTGCTAAAGTATAAATGATGAATGTTTGGAAAGAATAAAAATACTTTAGTCACATTGTTGTTGATTTTTCTTGTGCCTCGAGCTAGGCTCAGACAAGCCCCAGTAGCTTTCCTTAATGTCACAGTATTTGATAAATAAATAATATTTAAAATTATTGACTTCATTTTAATTCGATGGCCGGCATGACAGGTGAAACGCTTCAGTATATAGTGAAAACATGTGAACAGTCAGTCTAGAAGACACATTTTTTGCCCAATCTTCATGAATTTTGGACATATTTTGGAAGAGTTCAAAAATGGTTCAGGCCTGTTAAAAAAACATGGCCACCAGGGGGCCATTTGTTGTTCATTCTTCATGAAACTTGGTTTGAACATTTGTTCCATTGATATTTTGGGCTGCAAAGAACATGTCATTTCTTTTTATCTCAGGTGAGTGACTTTGGGCCTTTCAGGCCCTCTTGTTATCAATCAGAGAGGCTGGTTCTGGGAAAACTGGTCTAAATGCATATGCTTAAAGTTTGTCCTTAACAAGCCTGTGCAGTCCATGCAGGCTTATCTGGGACAGCACTTTCTAACCAAACTGGATTTTTACTTTGATTGAAAAATACCATAACATCCATAAGTGTACCTGATTAGCCTGTGCGGACTGCACATGCTTATCTGGGTCAATACTTTACTCACACACATTGAGTTCAGTTTTCATAGAATGTGGCTCTTTATTCCAAGGTTTCCTGCATGAGAATGTGAAAGGTTGTATTATCCTGATTAATTGGGCTAGGGAGAGGTCTTGGCAACCTTATAAACTTAAACACCAGAGAAGCAGTATAAAAGGGCCACAAACTCACAAAATGTCTACTGTTCAGTTGTACACTGGTGTGTAAACAGCAGAAAACAAAAACGATTATTTTCAAAATATTTTAGTTTTTATTTTAATATTTTCCAATGAAATTTGGCATACATATACTTTAGTATACAAACAATATGTATGTGTAATTTGGTGGTTGTAAGTTATATAGTTATTGACATACAGAAAAAAAGTTTTTTGTTGTCTGCTTGAAATTCAAATTTCCCTGTAAATGCTAAGCACCGCTCACTTGAAAGGTTATGAACTTCTCTCAGCCAATAGCTAGCAGATGACTCAAATCAAGTTTACATGTAAATACAGATTCAACATTATACCAAATTGCTGTCTGCTCAAACACGTGTTTCAGTTTATAAACACTCTATTGTTATCAGCAAATCACTGGCAGATAAACCCAGCCCACTAGTTAATGTAGGTTAACATTTTACCACCGCAAAATCAAGCAAGTGAGATCCGGCTTTTAATGGAAACTTCTTAAAGGTGAATTATTTGGTATATAAGTGCCTTCATAGTATTATTTTAGATACTGTAGTTGTTAAGTATTTGTTCTTCTTTTTGAAGAGAAAAAGGTACCACGGAATGCCTGATTCATGTCATGTATTGTTATGTACATGTATAGCCATATTGGCATATGGAAAAGCCTGATATTATGATGAAGCCTTTAAAACAAGTGAGTCAATTTTTGTACAAATTTTTACCATACCTTTGTCACAGAAAAGTTTGAATTAATTTTTTTGGACATAAAATTGTGATAGATAGTTTAGGAGAAGATTTGTGGACCATACTCGCATGCATAAAGCCCTGTTTTCCAAGAGGCAGAACTATAAAATCAGAATTCAGCGCAACTTAATTCCGCCCTGCTTTGTGCTTTAGAATGATTTCTCCCTCCCTCTCACTGAGATTCCGATGATTATCACCAAGACGCGATACCCTGAGCGCGATCCAAGTCTCAAGGACAACTGGCGAGGCCGTGCCAGGCAAGACCTGCCTTACCTACAGAATGTCATCAAGGTTAACTTTTTCTTTTTAAAGTTATTGCTCGTAGTTGAAACCTATTTGTTTTTAATTTGTTGGATCGACAGCCTAAGTCTTATTGAGTCCTTTTTCTTGGTAGAACCAGTGCTTGGTGTCAAAAGTGGGAAATCAATAGAACACTCCCTCTTTTGGGATTAAATTCCTGACCTCCAGATTCCCTAGGTGGACACCATATTTATTATTCCACTGCATTCAGTATTTTTTTTCATTTATAATCAGGTTTGGTAATTTGCCCATCTCCTATGGAAAAAAGTATATATTTTTCCCATATTTCCCAATGAAAGGTTTCTTTTTTTAGATCTCAACTCCCATCCATATAAGTTCAACCTTAGTAAAAATAATACTGAAAACACTTGTATTCTAAATTTGAAGCCTTGTTATCACAACAACAACAACACTAATTTCCCTATTTTAGTCAAAATGCTGCAACTTTTCCCAATCCAAAGCTTCATTCCAAAAGTGGTGCAAAAGAACACTAGCATTTTTTAAACCCTTTATCTAGTGCTTTAAACCTGTCCCGCTGAGATAACCAATTTACCGCGTTGGTAGTTGGTTAATTCCTAACCCTTCGATACTGACGAGCAGCAAACAGCAGAAAGTCTGAACAGACTGCAATTACTCTCAGGCTGTTCTGGTTATATTTTGGTTGCATATAGCCATTTTCTGAGCGGAAAAGGGTGTAATATGTTGCTTATGTTGCTTATTTAAAAGCTTGTGGTTAAGTCTGCGGTGTTAAATATTGTAAGAGAAAATCTTATTGTAGTAGTATTGAAATATTTATTTCAAAGAATAGTTTCAGTTAATGTTTATTGGGCAGTAACAATAAATGTGTGTTCTCATGCCCAGTTATGTATCCTACTCAGTTATAATACGTACTTTGTTTATATGGTTATGTATTAATTGAATTGCAACATAAAGTTGTCTGTCCTTCAGACTGTCAGTGCTACAAGGTCATAAGCACCATTTGCTAAGTAGCCTGGAATCTGATTGACAAAGACTTGTTCACTGTCTGTTGGAATCATGTGAAAACTATACTACCGAAATAGTTTTATAATCAAATAAGAAAACTTAACATTTTGCATTGCAAGGGAATTTTTAGCAAAGTAAGATATATTTTTTCTATGCTTAAAGGTAACCTTTTCATTAAAGGTCACTTCAAAGAATGTGAGTGTGTGTGACTAATTTGTTCTATGCTTCAAGGTTAGCACAGAGAATGTGAGCATACCAGACTTTGAGGCCCCTCCCTCTGACCTTCCCTTTAACGAGGACTTCCTGGCGCGTGCAGCCATGCGTAGCATGTCGATCTGGAGAAGTCATGCAGACACGACCCAGGACAGACGGCCCTTCAGACGCAAGGTATGTAAGTGAATATTGCAGGATTATATGAGACACTCTTCGAGAAAACGGGGCTAAGTGCATGTGGTAAGTGAATATTGCAGGATTAAATATGAGACGCGCTTTGGGAAAATGGGGCTAAGTGCATGTGCGTAAAGTGTCGTCCTGGATTAGCCTTATCACAGACATTACTGTCCTCCTAAACTGAATGTTATCTAAAAAGAGAAAATACCATACCATTGGTAGGTGTTGTCCCTTATTGACTGCACTGGCTAATCTTGAACAACACTTTATGCACCTGCCATGTGTTCCCAGAGTGAGGGTAAAAAACATTTTTCATTGTAATGCTCTATCCACAGACCAGGCCACCGAGTTTCAATGCAGCTTTTAGCTATGAAGAAGATGACGATGACAAAGGGAGTTCTGGAGATGCTGATAGTGTTGACAATGAGGAGGGGGTAGGGTCATGTGACAGTCGTGGGTCAGGCTCGGACTATGACAACATCCACAACCCTGACGATGAGTTTGAGCCTCCTGTGTATGTGGAGGCCAAGAAATGGAGCGGTAGGTGACCTACAGATGTTACATAAGAACCAATTAGGACCAATATGTTTTGAGTAAATGTGAAAGGGCTGCGAATGAATCAAGTGTTCAATCAAGGTGCCTGTACCACTTGACTTTTTCGGCTATGTGTGGGACAACCGGATGTCAACAAACCATCGCTTCAGGTATGTTTCTGATAATTTCTTCATTAATTCAAAACCATTTTAAAAAAAAAACAAAGACGAGAGCCCGGTCATTGTCAAAATACACAACTGTGTTAAGTTTGCGCAAAATTAATTTAGTATTTATTCCAAAAAGTGCAACCGCGCGTTTGAAAACACACAAAGTGAAATGCTATGTGTGGTATATTTGTTATTCAATCAACAAAAAGGTTCATTATAATATTGTTGAAGGTTTAAACAATAGGGCGGACATTGTAATTCTTCATAGAGAAGCTACATATATTATTGTATGTTTGCGCATATACATCTGATTCAGAGTCTGTGTATAAAAATGCAATAATGCTATGTGTGGGACACATTTTTGAAATGCTATGTGTGGTATGCAAGAATTTTCCCGTCAGTTCTGCATTTAATCTGGACACAGTTTTGTAAGAATCTAAAACATATACTTCAGTCTGTACTGAAAATATATCAAATTAACCAAATGTTACATGATGGAATACTGAAGTAATTGTGTAATGTTTAAACAATTTATGTTTAATTGAACATAAATTTTAAATAAAATACACTGCATAATTGTTATCCAACCAATGGTCTTTTTTAACAAACACGTTATGTTGAACTATAATATTTTCTTTTTTTTTGACTTATTGTCTTTAAATAAATATCATGATTGATATTTCTGCCTGATTATTAAATTTGGTTTTTTTTATAAATGAATGACAAAGAAAGTAAAAGCACTTGCTTTAAAATGGGTTTTACTTCTGTTGTTTTTCAGACTTGACAAGGATTAGTCAAAGGATTTGTAACGCTTTAAGGCGCGAAGCTGTGTTAGAATTAGATGAACATCATCAGTCCACACGGAAGTTGTTATGCGGCAAGTTAATTATCAAAACCACAGTGACAGAGACGGACCCAGCTTCATTCTGTGATGTTTACGGAAAGCTATTTCAACTAACTATGCAAACATACCATTTAATATGTATTTTGGCATAATCAAAACAAAGTGTGTGTATTGATATTTGTGTATATTTTTGTGTTTTGTATCTATGTTGTTAATGAAATTGATTAGATGAATATAAAATCTGAGTATATATGTTAATAAAACAATTGTTTCATAACAAATAACAATATAAATCCAATGATGATTGTTTGTGGTCTATTAAGTTCATTTAGTTTCCAATATCATCTCCATATGAATATCTTAAGTATATCAAAATAAACACTTCATAAATAATAACATTGCTTTATAACCAGCATGCACATGTTACAATAGAAATTAAAGCACCAAGTACACAAAGAAGTACACCAGTATTCGCAAAGTAACAAATCTTGCTATACAAACATATGAATGATCTAATTAACACGTAACAAATGATCATCGCAAAAAAGTCTTGGCTTTGGGGGTTTATTATACCAACAAACATATTTAATTGTATTAATACTTCATGTACTCAATTTCAAATGAAATCTGAATAACTGAAAATAGTGTAAGATGTTTAATGAAAATACTCATTCGACCCGGTCATGAAAGGGGCTGCAAGATCTTGTTACCACCGCACCAAGTAATAAACAATACATGTTGATCAATTTGTTGAATTGTCAAATTTGTATTTAATGTTTACTTTGATTGTTTTGTTTCACTGCAATACTTGCATCATCTGGTAACAAAACAGTCTTTTAAACTTTTGAACATTAACTTTATATGACAACTTTTCATTGATCAAGATATCAGTACGTCTCTTGAAGGTGCTTCCAAAATACTTTAATCTCCCTGAAAGAACAAAATACACATGAAATAAACTGTAAAACTTAAAAAAATAAATTATAAATAATTGTCATGCGTGATATATAAGATAGCTCAATAGGATTTAGATACGAATACATGATTTTACAGAAAAATAAGTTATTGATCCTTTTGTCTATTTGTTTAAATAATGCTGTATTATCTCTTTATGCTTATTTAATAACTCTTGTTACGGTCTAATATGTTTACACATTCCTGATAAAAAGTACACAACCATAAGTTCAATAACACTTTTTGTAATTTTGTTACAATTATATTCACTTGACACCTTGCACAAACAATCCTTACAATTTTGTGTATTAAACAAGTGCCTTAGTTGGAAGTAACAATTCACTGAAAATTTAACATTTTGTAACAATCAATTTTATAGAAACTCACAAGAAAAGGTTTGCCGCAACAGAAATATTTTCCTTCCAGTGCGTTGGTGGCTTTGTGTTTGGAGATTCCCAACTGTGTTATGACCTCTCTACCACACTGTTCCCAAACAAATGGCATTCTACAAGTAAAAAATATGAATATAAATTATTGACAATCATGATAATTTTGAGTAACATGAACATCGTGATTATCAAATTTTAAGCACGCAAAAGAGTACCAACAATGTTTTATTGACCAACTTTTGTTATTTAGACAGGCTTAAAATATTATTGATGTTTATGTTAATCTTTCGATTCTCTAGTTTAGTTTGTATATCACACATAGCATTTCAAAAACGTGTCCCACACATAGCATTATTGCATTTTTAAGCACACACTCCGAATCAGAAGTATTTGCTCAAACATACAATGTATGTAGCTTCTCTATGAAGAATTACAATGTCCGCCCTATTTTTTTAACCTTTGACAATATTATAATGAACCTTTTTGTTGATTGAATAACAAATATACCACACATAGCATTTCAATTCGTGTCTTTTCAAACGCGCGGTTGCACTTTTTGGAAAAAATACTAAATTAATTTTGCGCAACCTTAACACAGTTGTGTATTTTGACAATGACCGGGCTCTCGTCTTTGTTTTTTTGAAAATGGTTTTAAATAATGAAGAAATTATCAAAAACGTTACCTGAAGCGATGGTTTGTTGACATCCGGTTGTCCCACACATAGCCGAAAAAGTCACGTGTTACAGGCACCTTGCAATTCACAGGCTATTCAGGGACAACACTTAAAAATTTGGTCTAAACTGGAATATTGCTGGATATAGCAAAAGACTCTTTGAACGAAAAATATTCAAAATATATCATCATTGGACCACACTTCACTCAAATCCTTGAAACTCCCAGAGGATTTCTTATATACTTTATTGTTTTGGTCCAAGCAATATTGAAAGATGAAAATTAGACACTTATTGATCCTAACTGGTTCTGTTTTTGTGGTCAATTTTTATGCCCCCGGATCGATAGATTGGGGGTACTAGTATATTGTTTTTGGCCTGTCTTGCTTTCTTTCTTTCTGTCTGTCATTCTGTCACAAAACTTTACTGTACAGTAAAGTTTTGCAATAACTTTTGAAAAATTGAACATAGCAACTTGATATTTGGCATGCATGTGTATCTCATGGAGCTGCACATTTTGAGTGGTGAAAGGTCAAGGTCATCCTTCAAGGTCAAAGGTCAAAAAATTCTGTCCCAAAACTTTACTGTACAGTAAAGTTTTGCAATAACTTTTGAAATATTGAACATAGCAACTTGATATTTGGAATGCATGTGTATCTCATGGAGCTGCAGATTTTGAGGGGTGAAAAGTCAAGGTCATCCTTCAAGGTCAAAGGTCAAAAAAAGAAGAAAAAGCAAAATGTAAATTTATTTTCAAAATTTTCTTAACCTGTAGCTCTGTAACAGCAAAATAAGTATTGTATTTAAACTATTGCATAGAAAGAAAAACTTCAAAATGAAGTGTGTGTTTTAACTTGTTTTTTCCCATAACTTGTCTGCTTTCTTTATTTTATGTCATTTCGAGTTTTGATTATATGACTTTTCATTCTTCATGGCTGTTTATTTAGTTTGGGTATGCATACATTTGGTGTAGAATTATATTGCTCTTTTAAACACAACATCAAAGCAAACTTATTTCATTCAAGGTGCAATTTATGTATTATTCATTTAAAAGTAATTGTTTCATAGTTTAGAAATATTTATATATTTGTATTTTGTTGTTGTTGTTGACACATTTCAGTTCTTTATAGTGACCAAAATCCTTGTTGAAGACTATAGTAATTAAATGTTCGGTTTGAAGTCAAGGTACACATACGTCATAATCATGCCTGCAATATAAAAAAACAACAACATAATACTATGTAGTGTTTATTATCCTCTCAGGTTACAAACCACCAGAGCCGCCCTTCACAGGGACACACGTGAGTGTGAAGATGCAGCTGGAAGAGACGGAGAACTGGGAGGAGGAGATTGAGCAGAACATACAACAACACGGCACATGTATGTGTACTGGGGCCTGTATCCACCAACCGATTCTTAGACGTATATACGCATTTTGACTCATTTGTAGTCCCTTAGAAAGTTGAATTTAATTAAAAAACTTTCTTACTAGATTGAAGTTTTTTAGGCTTTTTCAACACCCTTAGATACTGATGAAGAGCAAACAGCATAAAACCTGAACAGACTGCGAGTTACTCGCAGGCTGTTCTGGTTTTATGCTGTTTGCACATATCCATTTTCACTTTGCTTCTGAGTCGGAAAGGGTTAAGTCTAAAAACAAAGAATATTATGAAAACTGTAATGTACTTAAACTTTTCGAAAGTCAAGTCTAGCATTGCAGTGAACACCAACATTGTAACATTCTTTGTTAAGAACAATATGTTAATAATATAAGCATTATTGTAAGCTCCTTTGTAAGCAAACCCTGATGTAGTTTTATCAGAGCTATTGAGTCTAAGACTATTCTTTATTTGTAAGTCTAAGAATACGGAGGTGGATACTGGCCCTGTACTATTTGCAGAGTGGTTCAGTAGAACTGCTTTAATTACCCAGTAGTTACATGAATATAAGTTCATGTTCTAATTGAAAAAATGTGCATGTTTCTCGCAAAAAAACATTGCAAATTAGCTCAAACAAAAAAAAACATGCAAGGAATCCAATGAAAATATTTAAAATAACAATATTATTAAAAATTTTAATATAGCCATAGCTGCACACTTGCTACTCTAAGAAACAGTTACAGATCTGATGTTGATCATGTATAATTATAAAAATGTGCACACTTAAATTAAGTTTAAATTCAAAACAGTAGCATCAAATTGCTATCTTTGGGCCATGTGTGTAGACAATACTAATGTTGGGATTCATCACAATAGCAATTTGGGTATAAATTTTAAAACACAGTACTTCTAGTCAGAAATTCTCATTATAGAGTGTGAGTTTTGATTTTTTACATGCATATTTTGATGACACAAATCTGTTATAATTTTAAAGAAAGGAAATGCCTGATTTGTTTTTAAAAAGTGTCAGCAAACATAAGGTAATAATACCATATATTGTATCAGTAAATCTAAATGGCACTGTTTTCAGATAATTCACCAGTTGTGTACATCGATCCACTGAAGATCTACTACCCGCCCATTGACAACGGTCTGTTCACGTTTGTGCCCGTGGATCTTCACGAGAGAGATTACATCAAGCGTCCTGAGAACTATGCTGTCGAGGAAAACCAGTTTGAGAATTGTGATAGTGACGAGACGGAGGATGTGCGTGTGGATCCAGTCTTCTGATTTGATTTCTGACATATTTTAACACTATTCCACTCACATATGCACTTTGATGGTTGGTTAGTTCCATAGAAAATATAATTAAATTTGAGGTCTTTTTTTCTTGATTCAAATTTTGAAAGTTTCATTTTCATCTCATCCCTTAGGTACTAATGAGCAGCAAACAGCATAATTATTCACAGGCTGCTCTGGTTTTATGCTGGTTGCACATATATAATAGCCATTTCAATTTGCTTATGCGCTTGAAAGGGTTTACTAGGAACAAAGTGTTATAAGATTATTGATTTACCACTTGACAACAGTATATTTGAGAGCTGCGATAGTGATATATAATGAGATTATGATCTCACTTGATTTCTGTAATAACAATCGTTATGCCCCCCTTCGAAGAAGAGGGGGTATATTGTTTTGCACTTGTCAGTCTGTCGGTCGGTCCATCCACCAGATGGTTTCCGGATGATAACTCAAGAACGCTTAGGCCTAGGATCATGAAACTTCACAGGTACATTGATCATGACTGGCAGATGACCCCTATTGATTTTCAGGTCACTAGGTCAAAGGTCAAGGTCACAATGACTTGAAACAGTATAATGATTTCCGGATGATGACTCAAGAATGCTTACGCCTAGGATCATGAAACTTCATAGGTACATTCATCATGACTGGCAGATTACCCCTATCGATTTTTAGGTCACTAGTTCAAAGGTCAAGGTCACAGTGACTCGAAACAGTAGAATGGTTTCCGGATTATAACTCAAGAATGCTTAGGCCTAGGATCATGAACCTTCATAGGTACATTGATCATGACTGGCAGATGACCCCTATTGATTTTCAGGTCACTAGGTCAAATTTCAAGGTCACAGTGACTCGAAATAGTAAAATGGTTTCTGGATGATAACTCAAGAATGCTTACGCCTAGGATCATGAAACTTCATAGGTACATTGATCATAACTGGCAGATGACTCTATTGATTTTCAGGTCACTAGGTCAAAGGTCATGGTCACAGTGACTCGAAACAGTAAAATGGTTTCCGGATGATAACTCAAGAATACTTACGCATAGGATCATGAAACTTCATAGGAACATTGATCATGACTGGCAGATGACCCTATTGATTTTCAGGTCACTAGGTCAAAGGTCAAGGTCAAAGTGACTGGAAACAGTAAAATGGTTTCCAGATGATAACTCAAGAATGCTAAGGCCTAGGAATGAAACTTCACAGGTACATTGATCATGACTGGCAGATGACCCCTATTGATTTTCAGGTCACTAGGTCAAAGGTCAAGGTCACAGTGACTTGAAACAGTAAAATGGTTTCCGGATGATAACTCAAGAATGCTTACGCCTAGGATAATGAAACTTCATAGGTACATTGATCTTGACTGGCAGATGACCCCTATTGATTTTCAGGTCACTAGGTCAAAGGTCAAGGTCACAGTGACTCAAAAAAGTAAAATGGTTTCCGGATGATAACTCAAACAAGAAATATCTTTAAAAAAGATATACGGCGTTGATTGTGGTCGATGTTTATGAACGATCAAAAGTTATCTCTATGAGATAAAAAGTAGCGGATGCTTTTTTTCTGCGCAGTTCTTAGCTACATCACAAGCAAATCAATTACGGGGTGTTGCGCCAGATTTCGTGGCTTATTTTGCTTTATGTGATATTATTACTCAGATATCTATATTTACAGAATAGAAAAACACAAGAAACATGAAAATAAACGAGTGCATATAGGTCAGCCGGCAATGCTCGAATCTTATTTAATTGCATAATTATAGTATAGTGAATTATTGTGCTCATGCTTAATAAACTGGTCTAAATGGATAAATATTTCTAATTAATTTTATCAAAATTGGTCCTTATCATGCAAATGTTGAAAACATATTAAACATCGATGATTGACATACCACAATAATATCGCCGAATATCTTTATTCAGTATCTTTCTGATCAAAACAGACTTCAAGTGCACAAAGTTTACGAGACGGCGTTTATATAAAGATTTCTGCAACTGACCGCAAACTGACCTTGATACCTTGCGGATTGGAATACAATGCATTAAAGTTAGGTAACAATTCTGCTGCTGAAACGACGGCTTGTTTACGCCAACTGTACACGACCAAGGCAACAGCTGTGCCTAAAATATTGATATATCGGCAAAGCGACTAAACAAACTATTTACTCCATCAGACAAAAATAGCATAGATTCCAATTTTTTCCTTCAATGAAAAGATCGCAACCCCTTCTGCGAACTCCGGTGATGAACTGTATATAAACTCTGACTTTCACAAACTGGCCGCGAATTGACCCGAAACCTCGCGTGTTGAAATGCAATGCAAGTAAGTACTAAATATGAGAATATAGCCTTTAGTATAAACGCTTTTGCGCTGGTAATTCTCTGAAAATAAAAGGTGAACGCACAAACTGTATTTATGTCGAAAATTGAGTGTAAAACTGTTCTATCTATTGAGCCTTTTCATTAGAGATAAAATTGTTTCATGCAGTAAAACAGTGTTACAAAGACGCGGATATGTTTCCAATGTTCTGGTGTTATACTCAAATCAGCCAATGGAATAAATGAAGTGTATTCATTCGTACCTAGCCGCGGGAAATTTTATTTGAATATTATTGGACACTTACAAAGGTCAAGTCAGGGTGAAAAGCTGGCTTAATACAGCTTACGCCGAAAAAGCTTAGGCATAGGATCATGAAACTTCATAGGTACATTAATCATGACTGGCAGATAACCCCTATTACCTGTTCTTTTCAGGTCAAAGGTCAAGGTGTCAGTGACTCGAAACAGTAAAATGGTTTCCGGATGATAACTCAAGAATACTTAGGCCTAGGATCATGAAACTTCATAGGTACATGTATCATGACTGGCATATGACCCCTATTCATTTTCAGGTCACTAGGTCAAAGGTCAAGGTCACAGTGACAAAAAACGTATTTACACAATGGCTGCCCCTACAACTGACAGCCCATATGGGGCGCATGCATGTTTTACAAACAACCCTTGTTTTTTTAGAAATGTGAAGGTAACAAAAAAGCGATACATATTAGCCTTACCATGACTGCACAACTTTCTTATCATACCGTAACAACTTTCGTATCATACCGTAACATAACTGCTTGAGATTCTTAGCGTATCCACTTTTGTAACAAATGCATGTTTTGTCACAGAATGGTTTTCTGTTACAATTCTTATATTAATACTTTTATTTATTGGTGTAAAATTTCAATATTTGTAATTTAAATGTTCCACTTTCTTTTTGTAAAAATCTAACCTGGATGGATTTATAAATGTTTTTAATTTGTTTTTATCCAATTGACTATTCCTTTTTAGGAACAGTTTTATAATCAACATAATAAGTTAAGTAACTTTTCCAAATAATGGTTAAATATGACCAATTCTTAGCTTTTGCTGTTCTGTGAATTTTTTTTGGGCTCACCTGATTGCTCAGGTGAGCTTTTGTGACCGGTCTTTGTCTGTCGTCTGTCCATCTGTCGTCCACATTTGTTTGTAAACACTCTAGAGGCCACATTTATTGTCCGATCTTCATGAAACTTGGTCAGAAGATTTGTCCCAATGATATCTCGATCGAGTTCGAAACTGGGTTATGCTGGGTCAAAAACTAGGTCCAAAAAAAGAAAAACCTTGTAAACACTGTAGAATTCACATTTCATGCCCAATCTTCATGTTACTTTGTCAAAACGTTTGCCTTGATGATATGTTGGTTGAGTTTTAAAGTGGTTCCGGTCCGTTGAAAAACATGGCCGCCAGTGGGCTGGGCAGTTTTCCTTATTTGGCTATAGAGAAACCTTGTAAACACTCTAGAAGTCACAAATTTTGCCCAATCATCATGAAAGTTGGTCAAAACATTGGTTTTATTGATATCTCGGGCGAGTTTCAAATTGGTCCAGATAGGTGAAAAAACATGGCCGCCAGTGGGTGGGGCATTTTTCTCTATTTGTATATAGTGAAAACATGTGAACACTCTAGAAGTCATATTTGTTGCCCAATTTTCACGAAATTTAGTCAAAATGTTTGCCTTAATGATATGCTGGTTGAGTTCAAAAGTGGTTCCAGTCCGTTGAAAAACATGGCCACCAGTGGGCGGGGCAGTTTTCCTTATTTGGCTATAGAGAAACCTTGTAAACACTCTAGAAGTCACAATTTTTGCCCAATCATCATGAAAGTTGGTCAAAACATTGGTTTTATTGATATCTCGGACGAGTTTGAAAATGGTCCAGATCGGTAAAAAAACATGGCCGCCAGTGCGCGGGGCATTTTTCTCTATATGTATATAGTGAAAACATGTGGACGCTCTAGAAGTCACATTTTTGGCCCAATGTTCATGAAATTTGGTCAGAACATTTGTTTGTTTTTATACGAGAGTTGAGTTTGAAAATGGTTCCGGTCAGTTGAAAAACATGGCTGCCAGGGGGGGGGGTGCAGTTTTCTTATATTTATATAGTTAAACAAGCTTGTGAATACTCTTGAAGTCACATTATTTGCCCAATCATCATGAAACTTGGTGAAAAGATTGGTTTTATATATATAAGATTGGTTTTACATATATCTCAGATGAGTTCGAAAATGGTCCTGATCGGTAAAAAAACATGGCCACCAGGGGTGTAGGGCAGTTTTCCTTATGTGACTAGAGAGAAACCTTGTGATCGAACACGAAAAAAGAAGTCACATTTTTTGCCTAATCATCGTGAAACTTAGTCAATACATTGATTTTATTGATTTCTCAGACAAGTTGGAAAATTGCTCAGATCGGTGAAACACACTTTTTAGCTCACCTGATTGCTCGGATGAGGATTTAGGAATGGTCTTTGTCCGCCCTCCGTCCCTCCACATTTGGTTTGTAAAAACTCTAGCATTCACATTTCTCAAGCATTCTTTATCAAAGTTGCTGAAAGATCTCAGTCAAGTTTGATAATGAGCAAAATTGCATAATTAATGCCATAAGTATTGCCCTTAGATTGTCCAAATTTTCACTATATTATACAAAATCCTTGTAAACACTCTAGAGGTCACAATTTTGTTTTGGATTTTATGAGTTTTGGTCATATTATTTATTTTTGTAAGCAAAGTTTGATGTTTGGTAAGAGTGGGTCAACGCAAATATACGTAACCAGGTCAAATCTTACAAAAACAAAAACACTCCATACGCCAGAGTTTTGGTTCAATAATGATGAAACTTGACCAGGATGTTTGTCCATCTTGGCCCTCTTGTTTAAGTGAATGATTGATTGTTTGAAATGTTTCCATGATAAAAAAATGATCAGGAACTATATTGTTTTTCTTTTCTTTCTTCGCAAATTTTCTGCAAACTAATTGTATGAATACAAATTAATACAAATAGTTGTTTTTATCATGTTTTTGCATTTTTTCCAATATTATTTTTGACAGAATGATTTCAGATTGTTTAAAATTGAGGTTGAATATTTAGAATTTAACCTACGTTTGTTTTAAATAAGTGAATTGTTTTTGTTAATGGTCATATCTTTTTAATGTTGGATTTTTTTCTGAATGTTTTCCTTCTTTTTTTTAAGTATTATACACATACATGAACCCTTTATAATTTACTTGACGAATAATTGACATTTTGTTTAAATCTTGTAAATATTTAGATATTTTTGTTTGTTTTTGTATGTGTTTAAGTATTGTAAAAAATTAAAGGATATTCGTTTGTTTTTGTAGGTGAACGATTTAATTCACAAGCAAAATTTGCATTTTCTATTGCTGCACATAGCATAATAAAATTAGATTTATTTAAAAAATGGCTTCAATTGTCGTTTCTCAAGACATAAATGTTAACATGTGAACAAATGAGGGAAAATAATTAACCAGTACATGTATTTAGTTAACATATGCTTCCTTAATCAAACAATCCAAATGGTATAATGAAATAATTTGCTAAGATAATATTACATTTTGCATTAAGCTTTTGTTTTTGTAATGGGTAGCAAAAGGGACATTCTACTGAAATTTGGGTGGGTAATATAAAACACAGCTTTCAGCATAGCATATAAAGTAGGAAATGCATTTGGCTATCGTTTCACGATGTTTTAAACATGTATAATTGATATGTGCGACTCAATGTTGTTTTGAAATTTCAAGGCTTCAGGCTCTAGCGCGGACGTTGAAATTAATCTACTATACTGCATCAAAAAGAAAAGGAAAGAAGCACAGATAAAATACTTTGAATTTGAAACAGTTTTTTGAGCTGTTACTTTTAAATAAAATAACGTAAAAAGTACAAACTACTGAATTACATTTACGTGATGGATAAAGGAAACAGTCCGATGGAGACAGGTGACACACGAACGCGTAGCGTAATCAGTAACATAAGTGATGCCGATACAAAGCGTAATAGAGCAGGAAAAAAACATCATTAAAAAAAGATGAAGCAAAAAAAGATGACGCACAAGATGATCCGCAAGATGAACAAGAGGTCAGTATCGCATCCGAACTCCATAGCATAAACCAAAAAATTTAGTAAATAAACCAAAAGCAATATGCTAACCAAAGAAAGCAGTGATCTCAAAGAACTAATCAAAGATATGTGCTACAATTAAAAGAAGAAATGCTAGCTTCATTTGTCATCAGAATTGCAAAGGTGGTAAGCGAGTTGTTCGAAAAGGAGCTTGAGAACGGCAAATTAGCAACAGAAATTGAAAAAGTTAGGCAAAACCATTAATGAGCGATAGAACGAAAATGAACGGCTTCAGAAACAAATAAAAACCCAAGGTGAAACAAATGAAACAAAAATGATTGAACTGGAGCAATATAGTAGGCGCAGCAATATCAAATTAGAAAGCATTTCAGACAAAGAAAATGAAAATATAGATGAAACAGCTGAAAAAGTCATATAAACACTGTATAAAACATACCAGATCTAAACCTAACAAAGAACGAAATTGAAATTACGCATAGAATTGGCATCTTTAAGAAAGATAAAAACAGGCCCATTTTTCTTAAAATGGTGTCCAGAATGAAAAGGAGCTACATAATGGGTCACGCAAAGCACCTACGAAAACAGAGTGCCCCAATCTACGTCAACGACCAACTAACCTAATTAAATGCTCATATGTTCGCATGCGTGCCTAAAAAAACAGACGGACATAGTGACATCCGCATGGTCCCGTGATTGTATAATTTACTATAGGGACGTAAATGAACAAATTCACAAAGTGTCACCGGAGCAGTTCCACTACTTGATAGATCTACCCTGGCCAATTTCTCGCTAAAACTTTGATAAACAGTATACTAAAATGATATGAACAGCAAGGGCAGATATATAGTATAACCCACGAGAAACTCGAGAACTTTTTCAAGCAATTACTATGAAAACGTATGGTCACGGATAGTAAATATGATACAAGATACAGGTGAATGAATGTTATTATAGCACTAGAACCAATACGTAAACTAAAAGTATATATGTAAATAAATGAAGTGTTATAATGCACGAACAATATGTATTAATGTAAAAAAATGAGTAGTAACAAAGGGCTTTAACACGCAAACCTTTTCAAATTTTTGTATTACTAGCTATATGCTTTTAACACAATATTAACAAGGGCTGTTTGTAAAACATGC
The DNA here is from genome assembly GCF_020536995.1 of Dreissena polymorpha. Classification (NCBI taxonomy): domain Eukaryota; kingdom Metazoa; phylum Mollusca; class Bivalvia; order Myida; family Dreissenidae; genus Dreissena; species Dreissena polymorpha. The sequence goes on from NC_068356.1 coordinate 67,067,589, forward strand.
ATTCCCCCCCTATATGGGCTATAAGTTGTAGTAGCAGCTATTGTGTGAATACGTTTTTTGTCACTGTGAACTGTGGTGGTGGTGGTGGTGGTGGTGGTGGTGGTGGTGGTGGTGGTGGTGGTGGTGGTGGTGGTGGTGGTGTAGTAGTAGTAGTAGTAGTAGTAGTAGTAGTAGTAGTAGTAGTAGTAGTAGTAGTAGTAGTAGTAGCAGTAGTAGTAATAGTAGTAGTAGTTAGTAGTAGTAGTAGCAGTAGCAGTAGCATAGCAGCAGCATTACAATACTTAAGAATGATCAAATGGGAAAAGGTAACCTAGCACTGGCAGTAAATATGGGGCTCATTTACAGGTCAGATTTTGAATCTCTGCTGTAAAATGAGATTTTAAATGAATTAAAGGGAGGCAAATGCTGTAATAAAAAGAACATGCATAAACGGTAGTTGTTTCCCTTGTTTGAAATCCTTAAAATGCCTATTTCCAGTAACTGTGACCTTCACCTGTGACCTTGACCTTTGACCTAGTGACCTCAAAATCAATAGGGGTCATCTGCGAGTCATGATCAATGTACCTATGAAGTTTCATGATCCTAGCCCCAAGCGTTCTTGAGTTATCATCCGGAAACCACCTGGTGGACGGACCGACCGACCGACCGACATGAGCAAAGCAATATACCCCCTCTTCTTCGAAGGGGGGCATAATTAAAGGAACGTACAAGAATACAAAATCAGTTGTAGTTGTATTAACAATATTTAATGAAATGCACACGTGGATAAATATATGTATATCATTTCACTCCATGATTTTATTTGAACAGTTTATGTGAATAAATGTATTACACTTAAACGTATATTTATCTAAGAAGTAAGCATGTATTTTTTTACAATATTGTTTAGGCATTTAATAATAACAGTTAGTAATAGTGTGTACATTTCTCACTTTTTTACTGATAAGTTATATACATTTAACTCAAAATTTAAAGAAAAACGTATTTGTAAATTGTAGATACAAAAAGTAATAATAAACTTAAACAAGTACATTTATTATTAGTGTGCATGTCAATAAATGAGTAGTTACAATGCATAAAAACAAATATGTATATTTAGAGTGTAAATGCAAATATAATTATTGTAAAAAAATAACAACAATCAATATTTGTAAATGTAAATAATTGTATTGTAACAATATATCAACAATCAATATTGGTCAATAATCTAACTAAAAGAATAAGCGATAACATATTTATATTTTTCTAATCAGTATTAATATTTCTTTAACGCACTATGCATGTTGGAAATGCACTTGTCAATGAAAATAGAATGATAGCAATAGACCCAATATGTATATTGGAAATATAATATAAACTAGAGCTTTGTCACAGACGAGAAGTATACCCCCACATGCTGCATTGATAAATAAGATTTTACATGCTGTCTTCACAAAACAAGAGAAGCAAATTTATGGTGATTTTTAAGAATTATGCCATTACCATTTATGGCCATTTTGACCTTTACAATCTTGAATTCTTTCGAATGACACGCCGTCTAATGACTCTGAACAACATTAATGTACAGAGTCATTATAAAATCTCACAATGAATGACATAGTTATGGCCCGTACAAGCCCATTTATGCCCATTTTTTACCTTTGAACTCCAAGTGTGACCTTGACCTTAGAGAAATCGATGTAATTCTTTCGCATGACACACCGTCCAATGATTGTGAACAAATGTACCTAGTAATTTTAAAATCTCACAATGAATGACATAGTTATAGCCCGGACAAGATCATTTATGGCCATTTTTGACCTTTGAACTCAAAGTGTGACATTGACATTAGAGATATTGACGTAATTGTTTCGCATGGCACACCGTCCAATGATTGTGAACAAATGTACCGCTTAATTTTAAAATATCACAATGAGCGACATAGTTATGGCTTGGACAAGATCATTTATGGCCATTTTTTACCTTTGAACTCAAAGTGTGACCTTGACCTTGGAGATATCGATGTAATTTTTTCGCATGACACACCGTCGTCCAATAATTGTGAACAAATGTACCAACTAATTTTAAAATCTCACAATGAACGACATAGTTATGGCCCGGACAAGATCATTTATGGTCATTTTTGACCTTTGAACTCAAAGTGTGACCATGATCTTTGAGATATCGACGTAATTGTTTCGCATGACACACTGTCAAATGATTGTGACATCATCTCGATACAACCTGTGACCAAGTTTGGTGAAGATCGGATGAAATTTTGGGACAGACCGACCGACAGACAGACCGACAAAGTGACTCCTATATAGTCCCCATTACCAATGGTGATGGGGGTAATGGGGGTTTACATATAATAATTGGCGGAGACTTCTATACCGTGATATATCCAACATTAGACAAAAACAATGCAACTTACATACACATCTGAAAAATAGGACTATTTATGCCTCCGAAGGAAGGCATATAGTGATCGCACTGTCCGTCCGTCTGTCTGTCCGTCACACTTTGCTTTAGGTTTCGAAAAATACTCATAACTTCTAAGTCGCTTCAGATGTAACATTCATATTTGGTATACATGTGTATATGGACAAGGCCTTTCCATACGCATACACATTTTGACCCCTTTGACCTTGAACTTAGGGTCCGCGTTTAGGTTTCGAAAAATGCGTTTAGGTTTAGAAAAATGCTCATAATTTCTATCAAAGTGTTTATCGGGGGCATATGTCATCCTATGAAGACAGCTCTTGTTAAATAATATAATTGAAAATTGTAATCTGTTAGATATTTGGCGTACATTAAATCCATCCGAGTGCAAATTTACATGGAATTCAAACACCAAACTAACTATATATTGCAGGCTCGACTACTTCCTTATATCAGAATCACTATGCAATATAATCGACAACTGTTGCATCAAACCAGGTTGTATGACCGATCATTCCCTTGTTGCTCTTAAACTAAACAACATTCAGCCCGAACGGGGACCAGGCTATTTTAAATTAATTAACAGCAATTTGTTAGATGCTCAATATCAAGCCATAATAAAACAGGAGATAATAAATACAGTACACAACAATACAGATGCAAACTCAAATACTTTATGGATGATTATAAAAGGTAATATACATAATACAACAATAAGATACACATCATTTAAACAAAAAGAAACACAAACTTGAAGAAAAAGCACTTCATGATATAGAACATTACAAAGACAACTACATAACAGAAATACCATCGACAAAGCCACAATTGAATGTAAAATCCTTTAAAAAAAACAAATGTTGAAAGAGAGTTATCATGAACATCTCAGTGCTCCAGCTATGTTTAAAAAAGGCAGGGGGGGGGGGGGGGGGGGGATTTTGTCAAAGGCGCACTTTCTAGCGTGTGGTCATATCTGGAATGCTCCCTGTTGCATATTAATTTTTATGTTATTATTATAGTTAGAACATATTATTTCCACTATTATTAAACCATAACAATTGAATTCTATGTAATATTTTGGAATGAAATTAAAACATATTAAAACAAGCAAATTCGTTGAATTGATAACACTCGCCAATATACTTATGGACACAACAGTTTTCTGGACTGATGGACAACGCCAACAGGCATCATCCTCTTATCCATATAAATACTCATACCAAGTTTCAATGAAATACGTCAAAGCATTTCCAAGATATGGCTCCAGACACACACAAAAATTATTTTTTCAAGATACAAAGGGCCATAACACTGTTATTATCCAATGGTGTACAATGCCATTTGGCGTGCATCATCCTCTTATCCATATATATACTCATACCAAGTTTCAATGAAATCTGCCAAAGCATTTCCAAGATATGGCTCCGGACACAAAAAAGCATTTTTTCATGATACCAAGGGCCATAACCCCGTTATTAACAGATGGTGTACAATGCCATTTGGCGTGCATCATCCTCTTATCCATATATATACTCATACCAAGTTTCAATGAAATCAGCCAAAGCACTTCCAAGATATGGCTCCGGACACAAAAGTACCTGACGGACGGACGGAAAGACGGACGGACGGATGGACGGACAACGCCAAAACAATATCCCTCCGCCTATGGCGGGGGATAACAATTCCCTTAACTACTCTTTCAATAATACAAATCTAACTATCCTGCAAAAACAAGTTATTGTAGCACTAATCCTAAACCTGGGAAAAACCTAGAAATCTTCTCAAATTGGCGCCCTATAAGTTCATTAAACAACGACTATAAAATCGCAACGAAAAGCATAGCGAATAGAATTTAAAAAAATACCTATAACTATATTCAGATCACAATCCGGATTTATAAGATGGCGCTATATTGGCGAAAATGTACAATTAATACAAGAATGCATGTATTCCCGGGTGTACATTGTCCAGGGTAATCATGGAACTTAGGCTGGAAATCCATGGTATAACATGGAATTCCATGGAAATCCCTGGAATTTGAAACAGTTTCCAGGGTTTTCCAGGGTTTTGTTCTAGAAATGTCCATGAAACGTGGACTTTTTTTCCTGCCTTGGATGGAAAAGCATGGAAAAGGAATGGAAAACGCTGGATTTAGGCTGGATAACCATGGAAAATATTTCCAGATAGCATGGAAAGCGGAACATAGAATTTTTTAAGCATGGAAAAGACTCTAACATTTTCAGCTGACCCTGTAAAAAACTTAGACTTTATAAGAGGAGAAAATAACTTATAAAAATGCAACATATTTTATTCAAAGTAAATCAGAGTTCAACAATTTGCACAACATATGAATAAAACATAAAACAATGTGCATAGTTTGGGCAGAAATAGTAGTAGTTATAGTAGTAGTAGTAGTAGTAGTAGTAGTAGTAGTAGTAGTAGTAGTAGTAGTAGTAGTAGTAGTAGTAGTAGTAGTAGTAGTAGTAGTAGTAATGCTGGTGCTGGCAGTAGAATATGTTGTAGGAGTAGAAGTAAAAGTGGTTGTTGTATATGTTGTACAAGCAGTTAAACTACTGATAATTATACTATTGGTGCAAATTTAAGTGACAGTAGCAGTAGTAGCAGTTATTATTGTGTTGTTGTTTTAGCATTTACAGGAATAGTAGCAGTAATGGTAGCAAAAGTAGTTAAATAATAATAACAATACTAGTAGCAGCAGTAGTAGTAGTAGTTAAGGAAGTAGCATTAGCAGCAGCAGCAGCAGTAGTAGTAGAAGTAGTAGTAGTAGCAGTAGCAGCAGCAGCAGTAGTAGCAGTAGCAGCATCAGCAGCATCAGTAGCAGTAGTAGTAGCAGTAGTAGTTGAAGTACTAGTAGTAGTAGTAGTAGTAGTAGTAGTAGTAGTTGTAGTAGTAGTAGTAGTTAGTAGTGGTAGTAGTAGTAGTAGTAGTAGTTACAGCAGCAGCAGCAGAAGTAGTAGTAGTCGCTGCAGCAGGAGTTGTAGTAGTAGCAGCAGTAGCAGTAGTAGTAGTAGCAGCAGCAGCAGCAGCAGCAGCAGCAGGAGTAGCAGCAGCAGCAGCAGTAGCAGTAGTAGTAGTAGTAGTTGAAGCAGTAGTAGTAGTTGAAGCAGTAGTAGTAGTAGTAGCAGTAGTAGCAGCAGAAGTAGTAGTAGTAGTAGTAGTAGTAGTAGTAGTAGTAGTAGTAGTAGTAGTAGAAGAAGTAGTAGTAGTAGTAGTAGAAGTAGAAGTAGTGGAAGTAGTAGTAGTAGTAGTAGTAGTAGTAGTAGTAGTAGTAGTAGTAGTAGTAGTAGTAGTAGTAGTAGTAGTAGTAGTAGTTGTTGTTGTTGTTGTCAGGGATAATATTTTCCCGCAACATCAATCGGTCCGGATATAAATGGGGAAAAGTATCCGAAAATGTATATCCGAAATCATGGCAAAATACGTTAAAATATATACCATTGATTTTGCAGGTGGTAAAATACATGTTAAATTCCCTTAGGCATTTATTTTAAACGGAACGAGATTTCTCAACTGGTTTTGGTATTTCATTGTTGTTTCGTGTGCTGTTTTATCAGACTTTTTTCATCGTTGTCAATATTATTTATCTGTGTAAGTCTATACTGATGTTTTAAATTGTTGTCGACTCGATAATAGCTTACAAACATGCACTGAACCAAACAAATGTCTGTGCGTACGTAGGCTACCGACAACAACAAACCAAATAACTAAGAAATAATTTGTTGTCAAATAACCCACGGTCGATAGTTTAGATGCGTAGGGATTTAATCACGAGAGCGAAGCGTTTGAAACCACGCATCTAATTTTCCGGTCGTGAGTTATTCAACAACAAAGTATAAAGTACACGAATTATTTCGATTCTAACACGGTTTTACTAAAGATTTATTCAATGTATATCATTTTTCTTGTGTACTATTTTATGTATAGTTCCGCCGATAAAAATAACTTTCGGCTGTTCTGTCGATCAGATCCGCGACTTTCATTCATAATTATATTACCCGATTATTACGCTGGTGGAAAATGTATCGGCATGTTTTGTTTAGTTACAGCACGTGCATTCAGACGCGTCTTCCGGATGCGTCTATAATCCGCTGTTCACAAGTTTTTGATTCTTGGTCTGACGTGCAATAAACCGGTCCTGACCGGTTTAGAGACTGCAGCTAATGGTTTATCACACCTAATCGAGATAAGAATGTCATTAGGGTGTGTTAGCATGTACACTGTGTAATCGATTTCATGACATGGGAATTTTAATAGCAAACAGAATCGGACCGACTGTTTGGGATTTTCAATCGGTCTGTCATGACCCCAATCGGTCTAGGACCGACAAAACCGAAAATAATATGATCCCTGGTTGTTGTTGTTGTTGTTGTTGTTGTGGCTGTTGTAAATGTAGTAGTAGTTTTGCAGAAGTAGTAGTAGTAGTAGTAGTAGTAGTACTAGTAGTATTAGTAGTAGAAGTAATTGTAGTAACTTTCAAAGCAATGTCTACAAGTTTAAATTCCTTAACCCTGTTCAAGGTGTATACACACTCAATATTTAACTACAGTCCAGGTTTGCAATTAACAAACTATCTGAGATGCCTGTGTGTGAGTCAGATATGTCTGCGGCTAATCTATTGGTTATAAAATATCACAGCCTTTTCTGATTGGCTGAGTTCAAATACAGAAAGTTTACCTGTTAGATTGAAATTCTGGAGAAAATATGCAGGTTAAACTTGTTGTTAAAATGAAGTTAATGTAATTTCACAAACAGTAGAGTTAATGAGTTTTTCCATTAACAAGAATTTCTTAAAATAATAATGTATGGATATCATTTGGAAAGTGACATGAAATGTTGTTAAAAAGTGATGCATACAAGTGTTTCAGAAGTCTGTCTAGGAATAGAACAACAACTGAAGGTTTGTGCTTTTCATTATTTCTAAATATTCCTTTAAATTTATTCTTGTTATGTCATCATTGTAGACCTTTTTTATGTGACATTTTAGGTAAAAGTATGGCAAATATAGAAGTTTAAAAGCAGCTGTCACACACATTTTCACTAAGTGCAGTTTGCAGCTTGATAAAGGAAGTCCTATGTGGAGATATTAAAAAGCTTAAATGTAGTATCGGAAGTTTATAATGCATGGCTAGGGAACTAAGGCTAAGGGAGTTATGTGCTGTGCATGACGAGAACTCAATGCTCATTAATGCTGTTAATGTTTATAAATCAATTAATTAAACCAATAGCATTGTTTTTTAGGTTTCACTTTGCATTTTCATACCAATAGAATTACACATCATTCTAATTATAGCAATAATAAATTTGTACTAATCATACCAACAAATTTTGTTATGCTATGCTTTGTGATGTATTAACTTCATTGTAAGTTATCATTTAAAGACCATTTTACTAAATATTTAAAACAATACTTGAATTATTTTCTATATACATTTTCATTATGTGCTTTAACTGTAGCTCAGACCAGTTGATGGAAGATACTGCAGAGTTTGGCAGGGAAATAACCCAAGACAGCAAAGCGGCTCTTTTGGCGCATTTACCAAGAGGACTAACATGGCCACAAATTCATGGTAAATATTGTTATGCCCCGGGCTCATATAAGTAATTTAGTGTTAACCACCTGAAAGTATTTTGTCTTTTTGGTATCCAATATTTTGGTCTAGTTTCAATTACAGGTTATTTTTATATGAATTAGCAAATTAGCATAATTTTCATATAGCAATATCTGAATATAAAATTCCTATATATGTTTGAGTTTCCAGATACATGCTAGTGTACCCCGTTTTGGGGCATTTAAGAAAACAACAATATAAATTTCAAAATAAAAGAGAGTCATATAAAAATATAAGTTAAATCACCAATTTATTCACTTGAAAGTCTCAGTTTTCCTGTGTGGTTGCCTGTTTGCAAGTAGATTAAAGCCCGCTTGCAAACTTTAAGAGAATACATTTCAGTAAATGGAAAAGAAATAATTGCTAACTACTTAGGATCGTAAATGTTCGCTCAAATACAAAAAAGCCAGATGTACCAAATTGAGCAGTGATATGAAATATCTAAAATAGATTAAAATATGAATGAGCATTGAAGTATAGATATTCAATCATATGATTGCTGCACAATTACTTTTACAGATGAATGTAAAAAACTTATGACTTTCTTGTAATATTGTTTGCTTTGTTTTTTTTTAGAGATCATGCAGGAGCCGTACAGTATAACAGCAGTACAAGTTCTATAAAAGATCCACGACCTACTGAAGCCCAGCTAATTAACTAAAAAGTTTTTAAAAACTGTAATTTTATCCCACCTGGGTACTTATAATTTACTAAGCTGCCTACACAAGTTTTAGACTTGCAATTACATTTTAAATTGTCACTTGGAAAGTAATACATGTACATGCATTATGTTCTGAATTTCTTTGAACAATACAAGTATATAAAAGTATTTTAATGAAATTAAGCACCTAAATTACATTAAAGTGAAAGTAGCTGAGAACAAGATGTGTTTGTGAAACACAATGTCCCCCTATATGACGTTTGACCTTGAAGGATGACCTTGACCTTGACCTTGACCCTTCACCACTCAAAATGATCAGCTCCATAAGATACACATGCATGTCAAATATAAAATTGCTAGCTTCAATATTGCAGAAGTTACATTACATGAGCAATTTTGACCCATATATTTGACCTAGAAGGATGACCTTGACCTTGCTATCTTCAATGTTGCAAAAGTATTCATAAAATAAGCGATTTGGGCCACATATAGTTGACCTCTGACCTTGAAGGATGACCTTGACCTTTCACCACTCAAAATGTGCAGCTCCATGAGATACACATGCCTGCCAAATATCTAGTTGCTATATTCAATATAGCAAAAGTTATTGCAAAATGTTAAAAGTTGGCGCAAACCAACCAACCAACCAACAGACCAACCAACCAACAGACCAACCAACAGACAGGGCAAAAACAATATGTCCCCCACTACTATAGTGGGGGACATAAAAATAGTATCCTTGTGCTCATGGGCAGCTACATATATTGTGACATACATGAAGCAGCTAAAATAACTTAAATTTTTCATTTTGTTTCTTGTATATCGTTTGTACAGGGTTCGTGAATTGTTACTGTATATTACTTGACTTGCTTGTATTTTGTTACTTTGAATACATGTTGTGAAGGTTGCATTATAATTTTTAACTTTTAAAGTAGCGCCTGTTCTGTTATGTAAGGGCCTGATTTATGATAATGGACCTAGAGGCTTTGTAAGCATGTATTAAACAACACTTGTTTGATCTGAATAATTTGTTAAATAAATGTAACACAATTTGTAATCTGATGTTATATTTTGATGAATTGTGAACAAAATAATACATCGAAAAAACTAAGGCATTATGTTGATTTTTTGTTTTGTTTTAATCTAACCTTAAATTATGATTTACTTAAGCTGTGAGTATTGTATTCATTTAATACATGAATATTGTTTTTAGACCAGAAATTTCTTTTTCTATTCAGTGACCATGGTAAACGCTGGACAATTTTCCATGTTATACCAGGCATCCATGGAATATTAAACATCGAAAAACCCTGGAACATTTTCCAGGGTTTTCCAGGCAGCATGGAAAAAATACCGTCCGAATACTCCATGTAATCTGGAAAACCCTGGAAATTAATCCATGGTTTTCCATGGTTTTCCAGATTACATGGAGTATTCGGACGGTATTTATTCCATGCTAGCTGGAAAACCCTGGAAATTGTTCCATGGTAATTATTCCAGGGAGCCTGGAAAACCATGGAAACTATTCCAGGCTATTTCCACATACCATGGACAATTTTCCACCCTTTTTTTAAATATTGACGCTGGAAAAGGCTGGAAACTTAGTCCGAATACTCCAGCCTCATATTTTCCATGGATTTCCATGGAAAACCCTGGACAAAGTACACCAGGGTTATTTTAACAACACAAAACAATCGGGCCTTATGTTATTCGCAGACTATGAAAAGCTTTCGACTCACTCGATCATGCCTTTATGTTCACAAGTTTAGTGAAAATGAACTTTGGAGAAAATATGATAAAATGGGTTTAACTTTTTTAAACTGACATAAGTAGTGTAATTATAATTTGTTTAAAACAATGGCTTCTTTTCTGAAAGTTTTAATATCGAAAGGGGTGTAAAGACAGGGATGTCAACTCTCATCTTTGTTATTTGTTATATGATAGAATCACTTACCCTGTTTGGAAACGTATAAGGACTAAAACTAAACAATTGTAAATGCACTGTGCTAAACTTAGGTAATTACTGGCATACAAACATTCATCTTAAAACGGAAATGAACTTCAATTCGACATCAAATGAAGCATCAACATTAGGCATAACATTCGCAAAAAATGACAATGAAACAATATTGAAAAACGTATTACCCAAACTACAGAAACTAAAAAAAACCATCTTTAATCATGGCAACAGCGAAAACTAACCTTGATTGGAAAAATAACTGTATTAAAAACATTTGCACTACGGAACATAATATATGTACCAACCGTTCTTCCAAACCCAGATAATAAATTCATCGATGATATAAAAATGTCTATTTTTGACTTCTTGTGGGATAGAAAACCCGACAAAATTAAACGAAAACAATAAATAAAACATGTAGATCTGGGATTCTCCAAATGACTGACATTTATTAGTTCCTAAGTTCAATCAAATCCAGCTGAGTCAAACGTATATTAGATACCACAAATAAGAGTAAATGGGCATTGTTTTGTCAAAATATACTTGCCAAATGTGGTGAGTCTTTACATTTTGAATGCAACACTAGTGAGTCTAAAAATATTTATATCTAATATACTATCAGCATGGACTCAAGTCACAAATATGTGCAAATGCATCCAACCTATTTGGAATCAGTTGACATCCTTTCTAGAAAAACAACAGCTACACGTAAAACTATCCTTCTTAAATGTTATTTTTGATGTTAACTCATTAAAATAAATAGACGGTAATAATATTGTGAATTTTATTCTTATGTTGAAATATTTTATCTTTAACATGACGTACAGAAAACAAATACTAAATTTTAATTGTTGTATACATAGTCTGAAACTAAAAATCCAGATTGAGAAACAAATAGCCCTCAGTAATGATACATTGCATATCTTTGAACAAAAATGGAATAGAATTAAATTTTCACAATGCTTGTCCACTTATATACTATTCACTTGATGTTATTTTATCATTTCATATATTATTTTTTATTATTATTTTCTTTTTCAATCTTATAAGATCATTCATGAAATATAACAGAAAACATAATGATAGAAATATTACAAACCATGATCAACAAGCAAATTCGTTGAATTGATACCCCCCGCCAATATGCTTCTGGACACACAAGTTTTCTGGACGGATGGACAATGCCCTTTGACCTCAATTTGTGACCTTGACCTTAGCCCCTAGGATTACGGGTGTTGAATGTGAAGCACCCCCAGATGATTGAGAACAACTATGACAAGTTTCACGGCTCACGCTCATGTGTTAATGGAGATAAGCTGTAAGCTTATAATAAAAAGCATTTTTTTCAAGATACAAAGGGCCATAACTCCGTTATTAACAGATGGTGTACCATGCCATTTGGCGTGCATCATCCTCTTATCCATATATATACTCATACCAAGTTTCAATGAAATCGGCCAAAGCACTTCCAAGATATGGCTCCGGACGAACGGACGGACAGAAGGACGGACGGACAACGCCAAAACAATATCCCTCCGCCTATGGCGGAGGATAAAAACATTATAAGGCATTTTTCCTGTATACTTTGTTAGAACCATTGTTTGCAAATGAAAAACATGTATGCATACACTATATGCTTAAAAATGAATAAACAAAATATAACATCATTTAATGCTGAAATATCAACCCCTTATTAATGCAATTTATTTGAATCAAGAACATGTGGACAATCATTAAAAATAATAAATAATGAATAAAAATACACAAATATTAGCTCAAACAAATAGTAATGATAATTTACAAATATTAGCTCAAACAAATAGTAATGATAATTTTAGTATAAATAATAATGATAATTTTAAATTCTGGTTATATTAGCAATCAATACACCCCATTATAACATACACATAAATACATAATCAACCCAGTAAAACTGGACAAATTTAGTGTTTCTATCGCAAAACGTAATGTATTTAGTTTCACTTTCTGTTTGGATAGTTTTGTTAACACTGCAATTTCATTTTCATAAGATGACAATACCGTGGTAAAGTAATTTGAAAAGGGAAATGATACGGCTTATAGGTCAAAATAAGTAGCAAATGAACGTTGACAGAGGTCTTTATATCAAAGATTCAGTAGAAAGTATGGCGCTAGTTAAACGCGTGCGTATACGGCCTTGTAACAAAAGACTGATAACCTTTTGGGTAGTAAAGCAGTAAGACAAGCCAAGATGGTGACCATTATACACGAGGCCTATCTTGCGGAGGAATCCGGAGATAGCCGATGTATCACAATTGAGACATAATCGGGATTGAATTGAGACACAATGTTACAACACAACAAATGCGAGTAAGCTTGTCGATATCGGCTTTAACACATAATAACGCATAATACGGATTAATGTCATTACACAATCATGAAATAATCGGCGGCTTCTTACATTCATTTTATTTTGTATGTTTTTGATTGTTTTGTTTCACTTCTTTTATTAATTCCTCAAATTGTTCTTGGAATACATTTAGTTTTTTTGTCACTTCACTTAGAGTTGATTTTATCTCTTGTAGTTCTTGCATATAAACATTTTGAGGAAATGCTTTCAGTTGAGATATACGGAGCTCTTCTAGAATTTTTGTAATAGGAGTAACAACGACAGGTCCTCCATTAGTAAAACCTCCTGCAACAAGCCCAATGCACACAGGCTCATCAGTTCCTTCTTCTTTCACAAACACAGGCGATCCGGAGTCACCAAAAAAAGCAAATTTACCTTGTTTTGGTTTAACAAAAAATTGGTTGTATAAAGTTAACTCCAGTTTAGCATAATTCCACGTATGGGTTATTGTTTTGACCATATTAGGGCCATGCATTTCAATGGTACCCTCTGTGAAATCAGTTCCGCTTCCAAATTTAAAACAGTAGTTGGTATTAAATCTCGTTGGTCCACATGTTTTGCCTGATGCGAACTCATAGTCCGACTTGACTGCTGTAACAAAACAACATAAGTCGTAAATTAAGACAATATGGCCTTAAAGAGACCTTTTCACAGAGTTTGGCATGTATTGCAGTTTGTCATTATGCTTTATATTGAGAAATGTAAACATTGGATCTAAAAAGCTCTAGAAATAATTTTGTCAATTTACCAAAACGTGGAAAGGTCCCTTTAAGACCATAGATCGCTCACCTGAGAAATTTAAGTAAAAATACAGATATAAATATGTTTAAATATGTGCAAATCTTTATAAATCATGCGATGCCTTTGGCGTGGAAAGTTTTGACAGCACTTGCATGATATAAATAAACTAAGAGGAAGAAACTATACAGTGTTATACACCAATTACTTCAACCCTGACTTGCGGTTTCAGAGGAGACGATTCTTGAAATCATTCTTATATAAGTCTAAACAAATCATTTCATCCTTGAGGCGTACTCCACAAAATTATGAATGCAACAAACTTAGCAAAGGACCACTATATGATGTGAAATGTCAAACAAGAGGGCCAAGATTGCCCTAGTTCGCTCACCTGAGAGGAGTCGGTTCATTCAATCTTTACCTAATGTCAAACCTGACCTAGATATTGACCAGACAAACATCCTGGTCAATTTTCATCATTATTGAACCAAAACTCTGGCGTAGGGAGTATTTTTGTTATTGCAAGATTTGAAATGGTGACCTATATTTTGAGTTGACCCCCCTTACCAAACATCAAACTTTGCTTACAAGGATTTTGTATGATATATTAATGAAAATTTGGACAATCTAATGGTAATAATTATGGCATTAATTATTTGATTTTGCTCATCATCAAACTTGACTGAGATCTTTCAGCAACTTTGATAAAGAATGCTTGAGAAATGTTAATGCAAGAGTGTTTACAAACCAAATGTGGACGGACGGACAGCGGACAAAGACCAATCCTAAAACCTCACTTGAGCAATCAGGTGAGCTAAAAAGTGTGTTTCACCGATCTGAGCCATTTTCCAACTTGTCCAAGAAATCAATAAAATCAATGTATTGACTAAGTTTCACGATGATTAGGCAAAATATATGACTTCTATAGTGTTCGATCACAAGGTTTCTCTCTATATAGTCACATAAGGAAAACTGCCCCACCCCCCTGGCAGCCATGTTTATTGACCCATCGGAACCATTTGCAAACTCATCTGAGATATATATAAAACAAATCTTTTCACCAAGTTGCATGATGATTGGGAAAAAAATGTGACTTCTAGAGTGTTAACAAGCTTTTTTTACTATTAAAATATAAGAAAACTTCCCTCCCCCCCCCCGGCAGCCATGTTATTCAACTGACCGGAAACATTTTTGTATCAAGGAAACAAATGTTCTGACCAAATTTCATGAACATTGGGCAAAAGATGTGACTTCTAGAGTGTTCACATGTTTTCACTATATACATATAGAGAAAAATGCCCCGCCCACTGGCGGCCATGTTTTTTCACCGATCCGGACCATTTTCGAACTCGACCGACGTATCAATAAAACCAATTTTTTCATTAACGTTCATGATGATTGGGCCAAAATTGTGACTTCTAGAGTGTTTACAAGGTTTCTCTATAGCCATATAAGGAAAACTGCCCCGCCCACTGGCGGCCATGTTTTTCAACGGACCGGAACCACTTTTGAACTCAACCAACATATCATTAAGAAAGACATTTAGACAAAGTTACATGAAGATTGGGCATTAAATGTGACTTCTACCGTGTTTAAATCTTTTTCATTTTTTGACCTAGTGACCTAGTTTTTGACCCAGCATGACCCAGTTTCGAACTCGATCGAGATATCATTGGGACAAATCTTCTGACCAAGTTTCATGAAGAGCGGACAATAAATGTTGCCTCTAGAGTATTTACGAACAAATGTGGACGGACGGACGACGGACGGACGGACGACGGACAAAGACCGGTCACAACAGCTCACCTGAGCAATCAGGTGAGCTAAAAACAAGAGCTGTCACCATAGGATGACATATGCCCCCTATAACGCTTTGATAGAAGTTATGAGCATTTTTCGAAACCTAAACGCAGATTTCAAAACCTAAACGCGGACTCTAAGTTCAAGGTAAAGGTCACAGGGGTAAACAATTTTGTGCGTATGGAAAGGCCTTGTCCGTATACACATACATACCAATATAAAGGTTATATCTCAAGGGACATAGAAGTTATGAGCATTTTTCGACACCTAAACGCAGATTTCGAAACCTAAACGCGGACCCTAAGTTCAAGGTCAAGATCACAGGGGTAAAAAATTGTGTGCGTATGGAAAGGCCTTGTCCATATACACATGCATACCAAATACGAAGGTTATATCTCAAGGGACATAAAGTTATGAGCATTTTTTAAACCTTAACGCAGATTTCGAAACCTAAACGCGGACCCTAAGTTCAAGGTCAAGGTCACAGGGGTAAAAAAAAATGTGCGTATGGAAAGGCCTTTTCCATAAACACATGCATACCAAATATGAAGGTTATATCTCAAGGGACATAGAAGTTATGATCATTTTTCGAAACCTTAACGCAGATTTCGAAACCTAAACGCGGACCCTAAGTTCAAGGCCAAGGTCACAGGGGTAAAAAATTTTGGGCGTATGGAAAGGCATTGTCCATATACACATGCATACCAAATATGAAGGTAATATCTCAAGGGACATAGAAGTTATGAGCATTTTTCGAAACCTAAACGCAAAGTGTGACGGAAAGACGGACAGACGTACAGACGGACAGACAGACAGACGGACAGAGGGGCAGTCCGATCACTATATGCCCCCTTTTCTTTGAAAGGGGGCATAAAAACATTCAACCTCGAATAACAATTAACACATAAATGATACAACCAACTACCCTGTATTATTATGAAAACATTAATAATCAAAGGGGAGTAACTACTGTTAACTTAAATGCAATATTTAGAAGAGTTGTCTCGCATGATACATGACCTTAATTCATGATTGTTTACAAGCCTTTTTATTTTATAAACATAATGAAAACTACCCCGACCCCCTGGCAACCATGTTTTTCAACAAACCGGAACCATTTTCAAATTTAACTCACGTATCTAGGAAACAAAAATTCTGACAAAATTTCATGAAAATTGGGCCAAAAATGTTGACATGTTTTCACTATATACATATAGAGAAAAATGCCCCGCCCACTGGCGGCCATGTTTTTTCACCGATCTGGACCATTTTTGAACTCGTCCGAGAAATCAATAAAACCAATGTTTTGACCAACTTTCATGATCATTGGGCAAAAATTGTGACTTCCAGAGTGTTAATAAGGTTTCTCTATAGCCAAATAAGAAAAACTGGAGGTCATGTTTTTCAACCGACCGGAACCACTTTTGAATTCAATCAACATATGATTAAGACAAACATTTTGACAAAGTTACATGAAGATTGGGCATAAAATGTGACTTCTACAGTGTTTACAAGTTTTTTTCTTTTTGTTTTGACTTAGTGACCTAGTTTTTGACCCGGCACTACCCAGTTTCGAACTCGACCGAGATTTCATTGGGACGAAGCTTCTGACCAAGTTTCATGAAGATCGGACAATAATAGTAGCCTCTAGAGTGTTTACGAACAAATGTTAACGGACGGACGGACAGACGACGGACAAAGACCGGTCACAAAAGCTCACCTGAGCAATCAGGTGAGCTAAAGAAAAACACTATGCCTTGCAATTACAGAGAAGACGATTAAAACAAGAGCTGTCAGAGGACAGCGCGCTCGACTATTCCAGTGCTTGACAGTATAACGTAAGCCATCATGGGGAAATTGTTCATATTCAATAATTTATTAGACGATCTTTCAAAAATAAAAAAAAGGGAAAAAAACTATTTCTTTGGGAAAGGGGGTAGGGGGGGTGAGTGGGGGGTAAAGTGTGGGGTGTGATCATTTATTGGATGATCTTTCAAAGATAAAAAAAGGAAAAAAAACATTTTTGAGGGGGGGTGGGGCGGGGGAGGGGGGGTGGCAGGGATTCTGGGTTGGGGCGTGGGGTATTGTATGGCTGGAATCCATTGTGGTATTCAGGTAAGTGTTGTTTTGTCAAAGTATTAATAAAATCTGATCATAAATAAAGAAGTAATGGCAATGCAACTAAAGTAATATGCATATTGTAAATGGGAAAAGGGCCATAATTCTTACAAAATGCTTGATACAGTTGTCTGCTTTTGTTTATAGATTGGGGTCATGTTGGTGAAGAAGTATGCAAAATATAAAAGAAATATGTCAAGGGATAAGGGATGAAAGAAAATATTTGAGGTGGTACGCAAACTTTAACATAGAAAATCTAAGTGAAAAAAGGGCCATAATT
The DNA here is from genome assembly GCF_020536995.1 of Dreissena polymorpha. Classification (NCBI taxonomy): domain Eukaryota; kingdom Metazoa; phylum Mollusca; class Bivalvia; order Myida; family Dreissenidae; genus Dreissena; species Dreissena polymorpha. The sequence continues at coordinate 67,085,583 of NC_068356.1, forward strand.
CTGTCGAAATGCTTGATACAGTTGTCTGCTCTTGTTTAAAGGTTGGGGTCATGTTGGTAAAGAAGTATGCAAAAATATAAAAGCAACATGTCAAGGGACATAGGAAATATTTGGGGTGGTACGCAAACTTTAACATAGATTTATCAATAATATGCATATTCTAAGTGAAAAAAGGGCCATAATTCTGTCGAAATGCTTGATACAGTTGTCTGCTCTTGTTAATAGGTTGGGGTCATATTGGTAAAGAAGTGTGCAAAATATGAAAGCAATATGCCAAGGGACATAGGAAACATTTGGGTTAGAACGGAAACTTTAACATTTGCACGCTCCCGCTAACGCCGACGCCGGGGTGAGTAGGATAGCTTCACTATATACACGTGTATATTATATATATAATAGTCGAGCTAAAAAGCAATATGTCAAGGGACATAGGAAATATTTGGGGTGGTACGCAAACTGTAACATAAATTTATCAATAATATGCATATTCTTAGTGGAAAAAGGGCCATAATTCTGTCAAAATGCTTGATACAGTTGTCTGCTCTTGTTTATAGGTTGGGGTCATGTTGGTAAAGAAGTATGCAAAATATGAAAGCAATATGTCAAGGGACATAGGAAATATTCGGGGTAGTACGCAAACTTTAACATTTGCACGCTCACGCTAACGCTGACGCCAGGGTGAGTAGGATAGCTCCACTATATATATTTCATATATAATAGTCGAGCTAAAAATGGTTCACAATAAATCTTTTAGATAATCAATTAACCCCTTAGGGTGATCAATTTTGAAGCAGTGAAATGATTGGAAACGATTTGGTAGAGTACCAATGCGTGATCTTCAAAACAAAATATTGAACACCTTAGAGTGTAGTTCAAGAGAATATTTTTAAATTATGTACTATTTAACTCCTTATGAACCGTGGACAATGACAGTTTTGCCCCACGTGGATTATTTGATCAAACCTGGTAGAGGACCTCCATAACATATTACATGACATATACCTTACAACCCCGCCTTGCAATTTAACAGAGGTAGATTTGCAAAAGTTTTCAATATATACATAAAATTAAAACATATAACCCCCAATGTTCACCCATGGGGCATTGTTGGAAAACTTTGTTGAAGGCCACCATTTAATGTTACACACCAAATATTTAACACCTAACCCTTGCAGTTTCCGAGATGAAGATACTAATTGTATGGGTTTCATATTTGGATGGCAACAGTATTCCTTCTACCAAGTTATTTCAAATCATTCCCCTGGGTTACAATTGGGCATCGCCATAAGGTTACTCGTTTTGCTTGTAAGTATGTCATGCAAACATAAATAATCTTTGCAACTGTAAGGTGCAGATGGTTGTTATTTTGCATTTAGCATCTTATATGGGTCGTCTAGTTAAGTTTTTTTATATCATGCCTATGGGGTCGACTGGCTATGCCCTAAACGTCAAATCCTTATCATAGACTTAAAAAAGTAAATAAATAATAATAATTATCTTGTGTGTATAAAAAAACTCAATACAAGAGTATCTCAATTAAATAGCACTTCCATGTGAGCCTTACTCTAGGAAAACCAGGTTAGCCTGTGAAGTCATGCCTTTTCCGCCCTATGCCACGAGTCCGAATATCGTCCCCATTCCCAATGCAAATCTGGTTGTTTTTTTTCCCAATTGAAAACAAATTACCAATTCCTTTTTTATATCTTTAAATAAATAACTTAACCTTATCCAGTGTAGAAAATAGAAAAATATTGCATTATTTTAATTTATATGTTGCCCTGCACTTATCAATCATGTTCATAATATTTTGTAAAATTTTAATAATAATCATATGTTATCAAAATAGTCGTTATTTATAAGTTAAAGACTTCTTTGGAATATAAGAAGCACTATTCACATGCGATTATTTTTCCCAAGTGAGCCAAGTTTTCGATTAATTTGTTCCCCAAAATGGGGTTTTCCATGACGCGAAATTTCCAAAATTCCAGTGTGGCGTTTTCCCAAAATGGAGCAGAAACGGCCTGGCAGTCCACATAGGCTAATCATGGACGACACTTTCCACATTCATGGAATTTTTCATTAAAAGAAGTCTCTTCTAAATGAAAATCCATTTTAAAAGAAGTTTGCCCCTGATTAGCCTGACTGTGCTATTCATGGCTGATACTTTTATGCACATGCATTAAGCCCTGTTTTCAAATATCAAGGCTCAGTTTATTTTAAGTACTAAAGACTTACTGAACCATTGTTTGATCTTATGCATCCTTAATGAAGTTGAACACTTAAAAAATATACACGCGAATAAAACTTTAATATATTCCCTTTTTCCGACTAAATTTACTTCTTGACTGTTGTGTACACAGGTCCTTTTTGCTTTAAAATGTTTAAATGTTTCTCAGTGTAAAGAAAACGTTTTTCATAACACCATGTCTCTCTGTAATAAGAATTACTTTCTTTGATATTAAAGCTCTACACTGAATGCCTTTAATCCAACAATTCAATATAACTATGAATATAGAAATTGTACGGTTCATTGGAAATATCTGGCTTCATTTCAGCGAATTATTGGCCGTATTTATACCCAGACCTCAATTAACGTCGAACATTTGAACCAACAAGCAAAGTCTGGTTTTGAGTTCCATCATTTAAACCTTTTTGATGAAAACATATCTTGTAAACCATTATTATTTCTATCTGTTTAAAGACGTACATTTAAATCAACTAGCAATGTCTAGTTTTTATTTCCACATTTTTAACCTTGTTGCTGAAAACATATCTTACGAACAATTATCATTTTTATCTACTTACAGACAGCCAATATGGCACTTGATCAATCATCTGAATAGAAGGTGCCATAATAACAGGTTAGAGTATTATAAATATTTAAGTTCATATTTGTTCCAAGTTTAGTTCTTACAGCAGATGATTACAATGGACAAAATAAGCAGTCAATATAATTTAACAGGTTATTAAAACCTGTTATTTGTTTTAATTATGTAATAAGCTAGGGCTAACCTGAGCACATATACATTTTGATTGAGGAACCTGTGACCAAAGAACCGATTGTGTAACATTATTTGAGACTTGCTATGGGGAAATGGGGTTTAATGCATGTGCCAAAGTGTTGTCCCAGATTAGCCTTTGCAGTCAACATAGGCTTATAAGGGATGACAATTTCCACTTTGATTGTATTTTTCGTTTAAAAGAATTCTCCTCTTCAGTGAAAATCCAGTGAAGTCAGAAAGATTTGTCCCAGATAAGCCAATGCGGCCTGCATAGGCTAATCTGGGATGACGTACATGCATTAAGCCCAATTTTTCCAGAGCCAGGCTAATTTTTAAATAGACCTGTAGTGGTTTCGTTATAAGAAGAGTTCCAATGCTTTCTTTAATTGTTCTGTCAAACATTGTCAAGAGGCCCACATGCATGCACCTTGATAACTGTGTCATTTAACAAATCTAATAATTTGAAGAATTTTCTGCCAGAATAAATCAAGGATTATTTGTGAAAAATCATGGCAAAAATTGATAAATCCTCTATGGCAATATATTTGAAAATAATTCAATTTATTCATATAGGGTATTTTTATAAATTTAAATAATTTGAAATATTCTAGTACTTGAATTAACCCTATGCATTCAGAATAAAGTAGTTTAATTTCCTCAAAACGAGTAAGACATTTTTCAAGTTAATTGTTGGAAACATCAACTGCCAGCCACATACCAGATACAGTCACCTAAGAGTATTTCTTGAACCAGGTTAGCTGAAGTATGTATAGTTTAACACGTAACTACATTTTTAACATATCATGGTAATTTTTGTTAACTTTACTCATCTTTAACTAGATAACACTTTATCCTTTTTTGTACATAATTTATACACTTGCATTACGTGGTACATCAACTACCGGTACATCCACTTGGAATTCAAGGCATAACCATAGCTGACTGATCCCTACCCAAAAATGTATAATAGACTCACTCAGGAAAAATAGGGCTTAAATGTGTGAAAAGTGTCAGGCTAATAGGGTACAAAAATTTTCCCTTTAATGGTATTTTTTTGTTTAATGGAAGTTTCTTCTTAAAAATATACCAGTCAAGGCCAAAGGAGCACAGGCAACACTTTATGCACATGCACATGTATTAAACCCATTTTTTTCAAGAACGAGACTCACATGTCCTCTTCTTTTTAAAGTTTATGTTTATATTTTGGTCATAGCATATTATTTTATTAATAGACATATTTTTTATATGAAAGAGCATATTTTTTAAACAACACTTCCAAATGTGAAGACACATTTGTCACAACCTCGAGTAAGGTTGTTATGAAGCATATCCGTTGGACTTTAATACAATTAAATAATGCGGGGTCGGATCACAGTAACCTGGTTTTCAGACTACATACGCACTAGTTTTAGTAAACTTTGTGGTTTGTGATGGGAATATTATAAATCTGGCAGTAATAGGTCTATAGTCTGGTTGAGTGAACCTAAAAATATTGGAATAGTTTTTATGAACTGTTAGTTTTCCACAGTTGGTGAAATTCACATCTTTAAATAAAAGTGATTTTAACACTTTCCCACGTAGATACATATTTTGACACATTTGTAGTCACTTAAAAAGTTACATTTAATTAAAGACCTTTATTACTAAATTCAAGTTTTAAAGGTTTCAGATCCAACCATTAGATACTGATGAGCAGCACAGACTGCAAGTTACTTGCAGGCTGTTCAGGTTTTATGCTGTTTGCACATAGCCATTTTTACTTAGTTTCTAAGTGTGAAAGGGTTGACTTGTTTGGCATGCCACATTCCACCCAGAACTTAATTTTTAAAATGTAATGCCAAACTTAATTTAACACCGAATGTTAAATTACCACCTGAGGTTTAAAAGAGCCAGTATACGGCTCATCAGTTTAGTATCTAATTTTGTAATTACCAGTAAATAGAAAATAAAATGAAAACATTTAATTTACAACAATTTAACAAATTAATTATTAATTAATTTTTATTCATGATTCTTTTATAAAATTATTATCAAAAGCACCATAGTTTTGCTCAAAATGCAAACAATGTTTGACTAGGTATCTGCTGTATGGACCTACTTATGCCATCATCAGTCGTGGTAATGTAACAAAAAGCACTGTGTGTGCTTAATTTCGAACTAATATTTCATTAGAATTAACTAGTTTTCATATTTAAAATATCTGATCAACAATAATTGATTTGTATCCTGAAATTAAAACATAGTGTTGTTTGAACTTGGTCATGTTACAAAACAGTAAATATACGACAAAAGCCAAAATTTTAAGGAACCATTGAACATTTTACAGTGAAAAGGACATTTCAAATAACAAATGACAAATAAAGGAACATTATGTACTTCCAAAAAAGGCAATCGTCTGTGTTTGTTAAATTCCTAATCACATTATTTTCCGTAAAGCCTGAGGCTAGAGCTTGTATACTATGCATATCGGGATGACGATATCGAGTGATCCGCATTTAAAACAACGCGCTTAAAACACCAAGTGACTCTCCTACATACACGGATGTTCAACCCGTTTTTACCATTCTTCGATTTTGCGTGTTGTCGAGTGGTTCGTTCGCTTACAAGTATGTAAAACATGTTGAATTTGATCTCATTTATTATGTGTTCTTGTTTAATACTGCCTTTCTAAGGACGTAGTCCTAGTTATATATTTGTTTGGTGGTAATTAAGCCAAAATGGAAGACGAGCTTTCACTAGCGGGAGACTCGGAATTTTCGGGTTTCGGGTCTGATGAGTGTGTTTCGCCTGTCGCTCCCAAAAAGACATTAAAGTCTGTCGTTATAAATAAAACGAAAGGCAATGCAGTTGTTGGCACAAAGGGTGCCAACCAAAAATGTGCAACTAATTCAAAGAGTAAAGTAAAAAAGACTGACATAAATATGTCGTCAGCTTCTATGAGCAGCAAGTGCACAAATTCACAATCAAATTCCAATGTGTTGGATTTTTCTAAGTTGTCCAAGCAAGATATTGACAATCTAAAAGTAGCACTTGGAATAAATTCCGATGACGTGGTCACGGAAAATGATGATCCAGTATGGGCATAATTTAGACAATTTACCAAACGTTCTTGTGCAAATTAATCAGGATGATAGTGACAATGATGTTCATTTAGATTACAATAATAATAAGAACATTGGGGCTGAGTTCGCAGCAGTCCCGTTTGATGGTAAAAATGATGATCCTGCCTCAGAGGATTTATGGGATTTGCCCAAGTTAAGGGCACCTGAAAAGGGAGCTGCCATTCCCCAATCCTTAGCAAATTTGATAAACACTGCTTTTTCTGCTCAGTGTGACACTGATTCAATTGTTAATAAGTATACATTGCCAGAGAATTGTATGTATCTTGGTACCCCTTTGGAAAACAATGAAATTTGGAAAGTCCTAGACAAAAGGGCAAGGTCACAAGATCGGGGCATGGTTGAGATTCAAAATTTGGCAGCAACAGGAATTGTGCCTATTATTAAGTTGGCTGATATGTTGAAGACACAGATTGAAAGTAGTCCTGAAGCTAAGACATTAGTCTCAGATATCATGACCATTATGGGCCAAGTACAATATAATCTGTCTCTAAGACGCAGGTATATGATAAGACCAAACATAAACAAGAAGTACTCAAACCTGTATAATGTTAACACACCAGTTTCATCAATGTTGTTTGGTGATGACATAATCAAGGAAATAAAGAATTGTAACAATGGTGTTTCTTTGTGAAATGATATGAGGATGCGAGGGCGAGGGTACTATGCAAGACCCCCTTCAGAGGTTCTCGCGGTAGAGGTTTTCATCCTACTTCCTTCTCTGGAGGTTTTGAACCTCCTCATGCCATGAGATTCACACCTTACCCTCAAAGGGGCTCATACAGAGGGGCAACTCGATCATTCGGTGCCTTTAGAAGATGGAGATCTACTATCCCTACTGCTACTGTAACTATGGCTGACCAGTCAAAAAACTAGTGGTGAGTACTGTGGGAAAATTGAAGTATCATGTGCAAGAATGGGAGCAATTTACACAAGACTCTTGGATTTTACAAACTATTTCAGGCTATAAAATTGAATTTCATTCTCTACCGGTTCAGAATATTATTCCAAATGAAATTCCATTTAGTCTTGATCAATTACAAATTGATAATGAGGAAGTAAATGTTTAACTTAAAAAAGGAGCGATCGTACGATCAAGTGATGAAGACAATCAGTTTATTTCTACTATTTTTATAGTGCCTAAAACTAATGGGAAGTATAGACTGGTAATCAATTTGAAATATCTTAATGAATTTATAGTTTATAAGCACTTCAAACAAGACACGTTTAAAATGGTTTTAGATCTCATTCAGAAGGATGATTATTTTACAAGTATAGATCTGCAGGATGCTTACTTTTCAGTACCTATACATGAAAATGATCAAACGTTTTTGAAGTTTAGATTCAATGGTACTCTCTACAAGTTTGTATGCTTGCTGTTTGGTTTGGCCCCTGAGCACCAAAGCTGTTTACAAAAAATTTACGCCCAATACATTCTTGGTTTAGATGTATGGGAATCAGGTGCTCATATTATATTGATGATTCCATTAATATGCATCAAATTAAGGAAACCTGTTTACAGAATTCAAACATGATTCTGGACACGTTGAATTCACTACAAACTATGATAAATCTGTATTACAACCTTCGCAGAAAATAGTGTTTTTTGGTTTTGTTATTGATTCTGTCCGGTTTTTGGTGTTTTTAACAGATGACAAATTGTGATTGATGCTAAAACTTTATTGCATAAAAGGCATGTGAAACTACGTTAAATTGCTTCCTTCATAGGTAGATTAGTTAATGCATCTTTTGCTATTCTGGAGGCGCCTTTGTATTATCGAAGTTAATAAGTGCGTGATAAGTTGAAAGGGCTTGGAGATACTAATGACTTTGATAATTTTATAGAGTTGAGTAATGAAAGTAAGGACGAGTTAAAATGGTGGATAACTAATGCAGTCTCTAGAAATGGAAAGTCTATAGGACAAAAGGATATTTTGTATCACTTAGCAACTGATGCCTCTTTGGAAGGATGTGGTTGTTACGTTGCGGAGGGTGAACAGCATGCAAATGGTAGACGGATTGAAGAAGAGCGCATACGTTCTATTAATTATTTGGAGTTATTATCCATCTTTTATTCTTTGCAATCCTTATTTTCTTCTCACCATGATATTCACATTCAGATACAAAGTGATACTGTTACGTCTGTGTCTTCTATAACGGATATGGGAGGAATGAATTCATACCCTATGGATAGCCTAGCTAAACGCATTTGGAATTGGTGTTTAGACAAAAAACATACTTATTTCAGCAATTCATATTCCAGGAAAGACTAATATAAAAGCAAATTTATATTCTATAAATATTTCAAACTCTACGGAGTGGATGTTAAAACCTGATATTTTTTCTAGAATTTGTAGACACTTTTTTCAGCCATACATAGACCTCTTTGCGTCTAGGATTAATAAACAATTAGATAAATTTGTTTCATGGTTCCAAGAACCAGGGTCTTATGGCGTTGATGCTTTTTCTATGTCTTGGAGTGGAATGAAGCCTTACATTTTTCCACCATTTAATTTGAGTGGCAAAATAGTCAATAAGATTATTTCTGATGAAGTAGAACAGTAGTTTGTCCTGATTGGAAAAGTCAATCATGGTATCCATTGGTATTGTCTAATATAATCTCTTTGCCAGTCAGGTTACCGTGACATCTGGACCTATTGTTTCTTCCGCACAACAGCATGGTGCATCCCCTTAGTCGTTCATTGAAGATGGTCGTGGTGACTGTATCCGGCAATCGTTGTCGAGTGAAGGAGTTTCACAAGGAGCTGCAGAAATTATCCTGTCAGCATGGAAACCAGGGACAAGGAAACAATATAGTTTGATCTGGAAAAAGTGGTATTTATGGTGTGGTTCAAGGGCTTACAGTCCCTTTCAAACGACTGAAGGTGCAGTGGTATATTATTTTTATGACCTCCATAAGGATAAGAAATCTTATTCAGTGTTAAATACTCATAAGACAATGCTATTGCAGAAATTGCCATTTTTGGTAATATGTGGTTTTCCAATGTATTTTTGATTGGAAGGAATATTTAATACTTGCCCAGTTCTTCCTAGATATAGGTTCACATGGGATGTGAGTACTGTTCTCAAGTTTTTGCGGACTTTGTATCCATTAAATAAGCTATCTATGAAAATGTTGACACTTTGGGTGTCTGCTTTAATAGCGTTATTTTGCGCCCCCAGGGCTCAGACTCTAGTGTCACTTAACTTAGATTATATGGAGACAAGTAATAATAAGGTGTATTTTGTGTTTCCTAATCATCTCAAAACCACTAATAAGCATAATAATTATCAGTTAGTTTTAGAACATTTTCGTGATGAGAAATATTGTAGTGGTCTTGTGCTGTAGGGAGGAGAATGAGAAACTGGAGGAAACTCAATCTGTCCATTAAGGTGACCACCAACAAACTAATATGCGCCGGAAGTGGAAAAAGAACCCGGTTCACATGGATAAGAAGCACCAACACCAATTACCATGCTTACAAGACAACCAATTACCATGCTTACAAGACAACCTATCAGTTTATTATCTTGATCACATATCGCATTATTAAAGGCACAAAATTTGTAAGTGTCTTATGTAACCTATAAGACGGTCACCACTAGTACTGTGGCTAGGTAGCTTTGGGAAGTTTTACAACTTTCCGGCATAGATATTGGTATTTTTAAGGCTCATTCGTTTAGATCTGCAGCGTATAATAAAGGGTGTTCCTTAAAGGTTATTTTGAAAACTGCAGGGCGGAAATCTGATAAGAACTTTTATAAATTCTATGATAGAACTGTAGAAGAGAAATCTGTGTCATTTAATGCTGCTGTCTTTGGTAGTAAGTAATTACTTCTAACAAGCAATGAAATGTGTTGACGAAGATTTGGTATCTGAACTGATATGTCGATTTGTTTTAACAGGGTTGAGTCTGCTGTGAAAGTGTCTGTACTGACTGTACTATTTAATCTATAACGATTGATAATGATAGTTATGATAGAAGTGTCTGTTATTATTTGACACAGATACTTTCGTTTATTAAGTTTATAATTCTTTAGTAAAAGATACTTAACAGCTATTATTGTGTGTGTTTAGTTTTGTTGCTTGATTTAAAGATGCTCAGTATACATGCGAAAGCCGTAGGCTTTACGGAAAATTATGATCCCTCTTCCAAGCTTTAGTGAAAGATGAGGGACATTATTTATAGTAAAGCCGGAGGCTATAGCATGTATACTCCCACCCTTCTTTATGAACTTACATTATTTATTATCAGAATATAATTTAATAGTTAAATTTTTGGTTGATTGCAGTTTGATCAACTCTTTTTTCCCTTCCCTTCGTGATCTTGTACGATTTCGAAGCAACAAAACAGTTTTAAAGAATGGTAAAAACGGGTTGAACATCCGAGTATGTAGGAGAGTCACGTGGTGTTTTAAGCGCGTTGTTTAAAATGCGGATCACTCGATATCGTCATCCCGATATGCTCAGAATACATGCTCTAGCCTCCGGCTTTACTATAAATAATGTCCCTCATCCTTCACTAAAGCTTGGAAGAGGGATCATTAACCCAGTTTCTCACTCAGAAGCAAAGTAAAAATGGCTATGTGCAAACAGCATAAAACCAGAACAGTCTGCAAGTAACTCGCATTCTGTTCAGGTTTTATGGTGTTTGCTGCTCACCAGTAGCTAAAGGTTGGAAATGAAGCCTTTAAAACTTGAATACAATAAAAAAAAGGTCTTTAATTAAATTTAATTTTCTTAGGTACAACAAACGCTTCAATGCTTCAATGCTTCAAAATACGTATCTTAGTGGTAAAGGGTTAAATACGAACCAAAATTTGACTTGAGTAAGAAAGCTCTTCAATTAAATTTAACTTTCTAAGGGACTACAAATGCATACAAATATGTATCTAAGTGATAAAAGGTTAATCTTTAATATTAGCCTCAATTGTTATATAAAATATAAGTGGTTTGTGCTTATTGTGCATTATGGATTTAAGTTCAATTTTGCTATTAAGTCGTCATGCCATGCGGTCAAATGTTGATTCAATTATAACCAAATGTCTCAATTTTGACAATAAGGAGCTATGGCCTATTTGAATTGAACTGCCTCATAAGTCAAGACAATAATTCAAACATTTTTTGAAGAAAAAACAACTTAACTTTTGATTCATTATATACTAGGGTATGCAAATTCTACAAGAGCATTCAACACAAAAGTTATAGTTGTAATAAATTAATTAACAGCAGTATTTTGAGTTTTTAAGGAAAAAGGGTTAAGCAATAAAAAAACACACAAAAAACAAGAGCTGTCACCATAGAATGACTTATGCCCCCTATAAACGCTTGATAGAAGTTATGAGCTTTTTTCGAAACCTAAACGCAGATTTCAAAACCTAAACACGGACCCTAACTTCAAGGTAAAGGTCACAGGGGTCAAACCTTTTGTGCGTACGGAAAGGCCTTGTCCATATACACATGCATACCAAATATGAAGGTTATATCTCAAGGGACATAGAAGTTATTAGCATTTTTCGAAACCTTAACACAAATTTCGAAACCAAAACGCGGACCCTAAGTTAAATGTCAAGGTCACAGGGGTCAACATTTTTGTGCCTATGTAAAGGCCTTGTCCATATACACATGCATACCAAATATGAAGGTCATATCTCAAGGGACATAGAAGTTATGAGCATTTTTCGAAACCTAAACGCAAAGTGTGACAGAAAGACGGACAGACGCACAGTCCGATCATTATTTGCCCCCTTTTCTTCGAAAGGGGGCATAAAAAAGTTGTTTAGAGTGTTACATAAGCTTAATAAATGACCAGAGTGGAAGGTGACAAGATTGGTTTATGATTACTTAACTGTCAACAAATTTGTCAATTTAATACATATTAATGAAATACGTGTTATTAAATCAAAATTTCCTATAATTGACAATTATTGTTTCACATTGTACCCAGCAGATTGCTATGCATGCTACTTCATGGGACTAATGTAATCTATTGTACTTACACTCTTTTAACTGTGTGATGTAATTTATAGGGAAACCTTTTAGGAGGTGTCAGGTTTGACCATATGTGTATGATTTGAAAAACAAACTTGGTTGAAGACCACCATAGTATATGTTATAAGCCTAATATGACACGTCTTGATCATCTTGTTTTAGAGAAGATTTTAAAGGCATTTCTTTTTACAAGTCAATACAAAATTATACAACCCATAGGGCGGGGCAAATTTCGACCACACAGACATAATTAAAAAAAAATTGGTAAAGGGTCGCCATTTGATGTTAAACACACAATATTAAGCCCATAGTAAACCAGCGAACAATATAAAAGTTATTAACGATATTAGACTTTATAGATGATTCGACCCCAATTGATGGATTTATGAAGAAACCCAACATACATTTAATATGCCATCTACAAAACCTTTTGGCCTTTAAGAGACGACTTTTGTTACTGTATACTAATAAGGAAAGCGATTATACACATGGGAATGTGTTTATATGAAAACAGTTTAGATTGGTGAAATGCCATAAATAAAGGAACATGTACATGCTTTAAAGTTTTATCCTGCTTGTGCAGCCAAAGTTTTACTTGGTTTCAAAATAATTACATTTTGTATCATAGTGAAAGACCAGGGCAGTGCTTCCCACAGGATTTTTTCAGACGCCCCGGAGCCGTTAGGGGTGGGTTCGGGAGGGCAGCCCCCTCCTTAAGTTTTTTTACTTTTATTTTTTGACGTGATTTGGTTCATTAAGACTGTTCAAGAAACAAGAGATGTGTTTGTCAGAAACACAATGCCCTCCTAATGTGCCGCTTTGAAATTATGTTTTGTTTGACCTTTGACCTTGAAGGATGACCTTGACCTTTCACCACTCAAAATGTGCAACTCCATGAGATACACATGCATGCCAAATATCAAGTTGCTATCATCAATATCGCAAAAGTTATGACCAAGGTTAAAGTTTTGTGACAAATACAATGACAGACACATACAATGACAGACAGACAAGCCAAAAACAATATACCCCGATCATTCGATCTAGGGGCATAAAAATGGCCGAAAAGACATTAAAAAAATTTGTTTTAATCCTTTCAGGCAAAGTTATTCATAATCCGGACTCGATCAATTTGAAATACATCTGTATCAACCAGACTCAATTACTGTATACTTACATTTCCCCATTGCTATTCATTACCTGATAATACCCTGTAACCCGGCTTATCAGGGACAACATTTTAAGGAAATTTAATTTTCTGTTTAATGGAAGTTTTTTTTTCTAAAAGAAAATACCCTCTAAGCACACAGTAGTTCCTGATAACCCTGTGTGGACTGCACAGGCTAATTTGGGGTGATACTTTACACACATGTATTAAGCCCAGTGACACCAGAATGAGGCGCAAGTACATAAGTATTTATTGCTTCTTACCTGATTGGGAAACCACCATACCTTCCTCAACGTCTGGAGGCTTGTCTGTTGGCACGGTGTCAAGCAGGTCATGAACACCTGGCATATGAAAAACATTTATGAACACATATATATCTCTCAGAGCAATATAGCTGGCATTCTTTATAACATAAAATAATAAAATATGAACCATGCTCTATAAAAACATGGTTTAATGGGTGTGCGTAAAGTGCCGTTCCATATAAGCCCCTTCAATGGGTGTGCGTAAAGTGCCGTCCCATATTAGCCCCTTCAGTCGGTGTGCGTAAAGAGCCGTCCCATATTAGCCCCTTCAGTCGGTGTGCGTAAAGTGCCGTCCCATATTAGCCCCTTCAGTCGGTGTGCGTAAAGTGCCGTCCCATATTAGCCCCTTCAGTCGGTGTGGGTAAAGTGCCGTGCTATATTAGCCCCCTCAGTCGGTGTGCGTAAAGTGCCGTCCCATATTAGCCCCTTCAGTCGATGGGTGTGCGTAAAATGCCGTCCCATATTAGCCCCTACAGTCGGTGTGCGTGAAGTGCCGTCCCATATTAGCCCCTTCAGTCGGTGTGCGTAAAGTGCCGTCCCATATAAGCCCCTTCAGTTGATGGGTCTGCGTAAAGTGCCGTCCCATATTAGCCCCTTCAGTCGGTGTGCGTAAAGTGCCGTCCCATATTAGCCCCTTCAGTCGGTGTGCGTAAAGTGCCGTCCCATAGTAGCCCCTTCAGTCGGTGTGCGTAAAGTGCCGTCCCATATTAGCCCCTTCAGTCGATGGGTGTGCGTAAAGTTCCGTCCCATATTAGCCCCTTCAGTCGGTGTGCGTAAAGTGCCGTCCCATATTAGCCCCATCAGTCGGTGTGCGTAAAGTGCCGTCCCATAGTAGCCCCTTCAGTCGGTGTGCGTAAAGTGCCGTCCCATATTAGCCCCTTCAGTCGATGGGTGTGCGTAAAGTTCCGTCCCATATTAGCCCCTTCAGTCGGTGTGCGTAAAGTGCCGTCCCATATTAGCCCCTACAGTCGGTGTGCGTAAAGTGCCGTCCCATATTAGCCCCTTCAGTCAGTGTGCGTAAAGTGACGTCCCATATTAGCCCCTTCAGTCGATGGGTGTGCGTAAAGTGCCATCCCATATTAGCCCCTTCAGTCCGCAAAGGCTTATTAAAGACACCACTTTACGCCTAGACTGCATTTTCGCTAAGAAACTACTTCCTTTAAACAAAATACACCATAAAAGCATAAAGTGTCTTCCCAAATTTACCTGTGAATCTGCATTAAGCCGTGTCTTCCCAAATTTACCTGTTAATCTGCATTAAGCCCCATTTTCCAAGAGCAAGGCTCAAATTCTTTTTTAATCAACCATAATGATTTACTTGAAAGGTCAGCAATTGTTAAATGATTTACAATAATCTCAACAATGATCTCAACATGGTTACTTAGTTTAGAATTTCAAACTCCAGTCAATAATAAAAACTTAAAAGTCATCTATTGGCATACGTTGCGGGTAAAAATGTTCATTCCACTGGAAACTGTTACTATCTTACAAATCCATTCTTCAATATGTCTTGGTAAAACTCGGTTAAATAAAATATACACAGTGTATCTACTGTACATGCAGACTTTTTGCAGTCTTTTGTATCTGGCCTTTCATTCCCACCTGAGAGGCAGTGAAACCACCTTGCAATTTTACACAATATGCCATAACACTAAGTTAGTAGTCTTAAAAACTAATAAGAAACTCAACAATTATAATTTGATGACTCTTCCCCTTTTTTAAGTTATCCACTTGCTTCAAAACTAAATAAAACCCTTTAATACATGCCTGAACTATTCCCTATTATCAAGCACTCTTTGCTATAACCATATTTTTCCATTTTGGGAAGGAGGATAAGGCCTGTTAAATTGGAAAAATCAAGTCATTTTGACTAAAATCGGGAAATTAGTTTTTATTTTTCTAATAAATACTTTAAATTTGAGAATAAATGTGTTCTCAATATTATATTAACTAAGGTTCAACTTATACCACTAAATAGGGGCATGAACTAAATGTTAAAATGTATGTCATTCTTTTTGTTTATTTTTCATTCTTTTGGAAATCATGGGGACACCAACAGCGAATCAGGTGGGGGTGAGAGGGGGGGGGGGTATAATGTGGGGTCGGGTAGTTTATTAGATGTTTAAACAAAAAATGTTGTTGTTTTTTTTTTTGGGGGGTGGGGGGGTATAATGTGGGGTGGGGTAATTTATTGGATGTTTAGAAAAAAAAAATTGGGGGGGGGGTGGAGGGGTAGGGGGGGTTGGGGGTTAGAGGGGGGTATAATGTGGGGTGTGGTTATTTATTAGATGTTTGAAAAAAATATTATTTTTTTTTGGGGGGGGGGGTAGGGGGTTGGGGGGTGAGAGGGGGGGTATAATGTAGGGTGTGGTAATTTATTAGACGTTTAAAAAATTTAATTTTTATTTTTTGAGGGGGGGGTGGGGGGGGGGTAGGGGGGTGGGGTGAGATGGGGGTATAATGTGGTGTGTGGTTATTTATAAGATGTTTAAAAAAAAAATTGGGGGGGTTGGGGAAATTGCTCCATAGCTTGACCGTGGTGACTTGCCATAAAAAAAACTTCACAGAAATAAGTGGAATTGCTCCATAGCTTGACTGCGGTGACTAGTCATGAATAACTGCACATAAATAAGTGGTGTTGCTCCATAGTTTGACCTAGTCATAAACAAGAGGGCCTGAAATGCCCAAAGTCGCTCACCTGAGATAACAAGATATTATTGGGACAAATCTTCTGACCAACTTTTCTTAAGATCAGAAAATAAATGTGGCCTCTAGAGTGTTAAGAAGGTTTTACTATAGCCATATACGGAAAAATGTCCCGCCCCCTGGCAGCCATGTTTTTCAACCAACCGGCATCATTTTTGAACTCGTCCAAGATATTATTGGAATACATCTTCTTACCACGTTTCATGAAGATCGGACAGTAAATGTGGCCTCTAGAGTGTTAACAAGTTCAATTTTGCTATTAAGTCGTCATGCCATGCGGTCAAATGTTGATTCAATTATAACCAAATGTCTCAATTTTGACAATAAGGAGCTATGGCCTATTTGAATTGAACTGCCTCATAAGTCAAGACAATAATTCAAACATTTTTTGAAGAAAAAACAACTTAACTTTTGATTCATTATATACTAGGGTATGCAAATTCTACAAGAGCATTCAACAAAAAAGTTATAGTTGTAATAAATTAATTAACAGCAGTATTTTGAGTTTTTAAGGAAAAAGGGTTAAGCAATCAAAAAACACACAAAAAAACAAGAGCTGTCACCATAGAATGACTTATGCTCCCTATAAACGCTTAATAGAAGTTATGAGCTTTTTTCGAAACCTAAACGCAGATTTCAAAACCTAAACACGGACCCTAACTTCAAGGTAAAGGTCACAGGGGTCAAACCTTTTGTGCGTACGGAAAGGCCTTGTCCATATACACATGCATACCAAATATGAAGGTTATATCTCAAGGGACATAGAAGTTATTAGCATTTTTCGAAACCTTAACACAAATTTCGAAACCAAAACGCGGACCCTAAGTTAAATGTCAAGGTCACAGGGGTCAAAATTTGTGTGCCTATGTAAAGGCCTTGTCCATATACACATGCATACCAAATATGAAGGTCATATCTCAAGGGACATAGAAGTTATGAGCATTTTTCGAAACCTAAACGCAAAGTGTGACAGAAAGACGGACAGACGCACAGTCCGATCACTATTTGCCCCCTTTTTTTCGAAAGGGGGCATAAAAAAGTTGTTTAGAGTGTTACATAAGCTTAATAAATGACCAGAGTGGAAGGTGACAAGATTGGTTTATGATTACTAAACTGTCAACAAATTTGTCAATTTAATACATATTAATGAAATACGTGTTATTAAATCAAAATTTCCTATAATTGACAATTATTGTTTCACATTGTACCCACCAGATTGCTATGCATGCTACTTCATGGGACTAATGTAATCTATTGTACTTACACTCTTTTAACTGTGTGATGTAATTTATAGGGAAACCTTTTAGGAGGTGTCAGGTTTGACCATATGTGTATGATTTGAAAAACAAACTTGGTTGAAGACCACCATAGTATATGTTATAAGCCTAATATGACACGTCTTGATCATCTTGTTTTAGAGAAGATTTTAAAGGCATTTCTTTTTACAAGTCAATACAAAATTATACAACCCATAGGGCGGGGCGAATTTCGACCACACAGACATAATTAAAAAAAAAATGGTAAAGGGTCGCCATTTGATGTTAAACACACAATATTAAGCCCATAGTAAACCAGCGAACAATATAAAAGTTATTAACGATATTAGACTTTATAGATGATTCGACCCCAATTGATGGATTTATGAAGAAACCCAACATACATTTAATATGCCATCTACAAAACCTTTTGGCCTTTAAGAGACGACTTTTGTTACTGTATACTAATAAGGAAAGCGATTATACACATGGGAATGTGTTTATATGAAAACAGTTTAGATTGGTTAAATGCCATAAATAAAGGAACATGTACATGCTTTAAAGTTTTATCCTGCTTGTGCAGCCAAAGTTTTACTTGGTTTCAAAATAATTACATTTTGTATCATAGTGAAAGACCAGGGCAGTGCTTCCCACAGGATTTTTTCAGACGCCCCGGAGCCGTTAGGGGTGGGTTCGGGAGGGCAGCCCCCTCCATAAGTTTTTTTACTTTTATTTTTTGACGTGATTTGGTTCATTAAGACTGTTCAAGAAACAAGAGATGTGTTTGTCAGAAACACAATGCCCTCCTAATGTGCCGCTTTGAAATTATGTTTTGTTTGACCTTTGACCTCGAAGGATGACCTTGACCTTTCACCACTCAAAATGTGCAACTCCATGAGATACACATGCATGCCAAATATCAAGTTGCTATCATCAATATCGCAAAAGTTATGACCAAGGTTAAAGTTTTGTGACAAATACAATGACAGACACATACAATGACAGACAGACAAGCCAAAAACAATATACCCCGATCATTCGATCTAGGGGCATAAAAATGGCCGAAAAGACATTAAAAAAATTTGTTTTAATCCTTTCAGGCAAAGTTATTCATAATCCGGACTCGATCAATTTGAAATACATCTGTATCAACCAGACTCAATTACTGTATACTTACATTTTCCCATTGCTATTCATTACCTGATAATACCCTGTAACCCGGCTTATCAGGGACAACATTTTAAGGAAATTTAATTTTCTGTTTAATGGAAGTTTTTTTTTTCTAAAAGAAAATACCCTCTAAGCACACAGTAGTTCCTGATAACCCTGTGTGGACTGCACAGGCTAATTTGGGGTGATACTTTACACACATGTATTAAGCCCAGTGACACCAGAATGAGGCGCAAGTACATAAGTATTTATTGCTTCTTACCTGATTGGGAAACCACCATACCTTCCTCAACGTCTGGAGGCTTGTCTGTTGGCACGGTGTCAAGAAGGTCATGAACACCTGGCATATGAAAAACATTTATGAACACATATATATCTCTCAGAGCAATATAGCTGGCATTCTTTATAACATAAAATAATAAAATATGAACCATGCTCTATAAAAACATGGTTTAATGGGTGTGCGTAAAGTGCCGTTTCATATAAGCCCCTTCAATGGGTGTGCGTAAAGTGCCGTCCCATATTAGCCCCTTCAGTCGGTTTGCGTAAAGAGCCGTCCCATATTAGCCCCTTCAGTCGGTGTGCGTAAAGTGCCGTCCCATATTAGCCCCTTCAGTCGGTGTGCGTAAAGTGCCGTCCCATATTAGCCCCTTCAGTCGGTGTGGGTAAAGTGCCGTGCTATATTAGCCCCCTCAGTCGGTGTGCGTAAAGTGCCGTCCCATATTAGCCCCTTCAGTCGATGGGTGTGCGTAAAATGCCGTCCCATATTAGCCCCTTCAGTCGGTGTGCGTGAAGTGCCGTCCCATATTAGCCCCTTCAGTCGGTGTGCGTAAAGTGCCGTCCCATATAAGCCCCTTCAGTTGATGGGTCTGCGTAAAGTGCCGTCCCATATTAGCCCCTTCAGTCGGTGTGCGTAAAGTGCCGTCCCATATTAGCCCCATCAGTCGGTGTGCGTAAAGTGCCGTCCCATAGTAGCCCCTTCAGTCGGTGTGCGTAAAGTGCCGTCCCATATTAGCCCCTTCAGTCGATGGGTGTGCGTAAAGTTCCGTCCCATATTAGCCCCTTCAGTCGGTGTGCGTAAAGTGCCGTCCCATATTAGCCCCTACAGTCGGTGTGCGTAAAGTGCCGTCCCATATTAGCCCCTTCAGTCAGTGTGCGTAAAGTGACGTCCCATATTAGCCCCTTCAGTCGATGGGTGTGCGTAAAGTGCCATCCCATATTAGCCCCTTCAGTCCGCAAAGGCTTATTAAAGACACCACTTTACGCCTAGACTGCATTTTCGCTAAGAAACTACTTCCTTTAAACAAAATACACCATAAAAGCATAAAGTGTCTTCCCAAATTTACCTGTGAATCTGCATTAAGCCGTGTCTTCCCAAATTTACCTGTTAATCTGCATTAAGCCCCATTTTCCAAGAGCAAGGCTCAAATTCTTTTTTAATCAACCATAATGATTTACTTGAAAGGTCAGCAATTGTTAAATGATTTACAATAATCTCAACAATGATCTCAACATGGTTACTTAGTTTAGAATTTCAAACTCCAGTCAATAATAAAAACTTAAAAGTCATCTATTGGCATACGTTGCGGGTAAAAATGTTCATTCCACTGGAAACTGTTACTATCTTACAAATCCATTCTTCAATATGTCTTGGTAAAACTCGGTTAAATAAAATATACACAGTGTATCTACTGTACATGCAGACTTTTTGCAGTCTTTTGTATCTGGCCTTTCATTCCCACCTGAGAGGCAGTGAAACCACCTTGCAATTTTACACAATATGCCATAACACTAAGTTAGTAGTCTTAAAAACTAATAAGAAACTCAACAATTATAATTTGATGACTCTTCCCCTTTTTTAAGTTATCCACTTGCTTCAAAACTAAATAAAACCCTTTAATACATGCCTGAACTATTCCCTATTATCAAGCACTCTTTGCTATAACCATATTTTTCCATTTTGGGAAGGAGGATAAGGCCTGTTAAATTGGAAAAATCAAGTCATTTTGACTAAAATCGGGAAATTAGTTTTTATTTTTCTAATAAATACTTTAAATTTGAGAATAAATGTGTTCTCAATATTATATTAACTAAGGTTCAACTTATACCACTAAATAGGGGCATGAACTAAATGTTAAAATGTATGTCATTCTTTTTGTTTATTTTTCATTCTTTTGGAAATCATGGGGACACCAACAGCGAATCAGGTGGGGGTGAGAGAGGGGGGGGTATAATGTGGGGTCGGGTAGTTTATTAGATGTTTAAACAAAAAATGTTGTTGTTTTTTTTTTGGGGGGCTGGGGGGGTATAATGTGGGGTGGGGTAATTTATTGGATGTTTAGAAAAAAAATTGGGGGGGGGGTGGAGGGGTAGGGGGGGTTGGGGGTTAGAGGGGGGTATAATGTGGGGTGTGGTTATTTATTAGATGTTTGAAAAAAATATTATTTTTTTTGGGGGGGGGTAGGGGTTGGGGGGTGAGAGGGGGGGTATAATGTGGGGTGTGGTAATTTATTAGACGTTTAAAAAATTTAATTTTTATTTTTTGAGGGGGGGGTGGGGGGGGGTAGGGGGTGGGGTGAGATGGGGGTATAATGTGGTGTGTGGTTATTTATAAGATGTTTAAAAAAAAATTGGGGGGGTTGGGGAAATTGCTCCATAGCTTGACCGTGGTGACTTGCCATAAAAAAAACTTCACAGAAATAAGTGGAATTGCTCCATAGCTTGACTGTGGTGACTAGTCATGAATAACTGCACATAAATAAGTGGTGTTGCTCCATAGTTTGACCTAGTCATAAACAAGAGGGCCTGAAATGCCCAAAGTCGCTCACCTGAGATAACAAGATATTATTGGGACAAATCTTCTGACCAACTTTTCTTAAGATCAGAAAATAAATGTGGCCTCTAGAGTGTTAAGAAGGTTTTACTATAGCCATATACGGAAAAATGTCCCGCCCCCTGGCAGCCATGTTTTTCAACCAACCGGCATCATTTTTGAACTCGTCCAAGATATTATTGGAATACATCTTCTTACCACGTTTCATGAAGATCGGACAGTAAATGTGGCCTCTAGAGTGTTAACAAGTTCAATTTTGCTATTAAGTCGTCATGCCATGCGGTCAAATGTTGATTCAATTATAACCAAATGTCTCAATTTTGACAATAAGGAGCTATGGCCTATTTGAATTGAACTGCCTCATAAGTCAAGACAATAATTCAAACATTTTTTGAAGAAAAAAACAACTTAACTTTTGATTCATTATATACTAGGGTATGCAAATTCTACAAGAGCATTCAACAAAAAAGTTATAGTTGTAATAAATTAATTAACAGCAGTATTTTGAGTTTTTAAGGAAAAAGGGTTAAGCAATCAAAAAACACACAAAAAAACAAGAGCTGTCACCATAGAATGACTTATGCTCCCTATAAACGCTTAATAGAAGTTATGAGCTTTTTTCGAAACCTAAACGCAGATTTCAAAACCTAAACACGGACCCTAACTTCAAGGTAAAGGTCACAGGGGTCAAACCTTTTGTGCGTACGGAAAGGCCTTGTCCATATACACATGCATACCAAATATGAAGGTTATATCTCAAGGGACATAGAAGTTATTAGCATTTTTCGAAACCTTAACACAAATTTCGAAACCAAAACGCGGACCCTAAGTTAAATGTCAAGGTCACTGGGGTCAAAATTTGTGTGCCTATGTAAAGGCCTTGTCCATATACACATGCATACCAAATATGAAGGTCATATCTCAAGGGACATAGAAGTTATGAGCATTTTTCGAAACCTAAACGCAAAGTGTGACAGAAAGACGGACAGACGCACAGTCCGATCACTATTTGCCCCCTTTTTTTCGAAAGGGGGCATAAAAAAGTTGTTTAGAGTGTTACATAAGCTTAATAAATGACCAGAGTGGAAGGTGACAAGATTGGTTTATGATTACTAAACTGTCAACAAATTTGTCAATTTAATACATATTAATGAAATACGTGTATTTAAATCAAAATTTCCTATAATTGACAATTATTGTTTCACATTGTACCCACCAGATTGCTATGCATGCTACTTCATGGGACTAATGTAATCTATTGTACTTACACTCTTTTAACTGTGTGATGTAATTTATAGAGAAACCTTTAAGGAGGTGTCAGGTTTGACCATATGTGTATGATTTGAAAAACAAACTTGGTTGAAGACCACCATAGTATGTTATAAGCCTAATATGACACGTCTTGATCATCTTGTTTTAGAGAAGATTTTAAAGGCATTTCTCTTTACAAGTCAATACAAAATTATACAACCCATAGGGCGGGGCGAATTTCGACCACACAGACATAATTATAAAAAAAAATTGGTAAAGGGTCGCCATTTGATGTTAAACACACAATATTAAGCCCATAGTAAACCAGCGAAGAATATACAAGTTATTAACGATATTAGACTTTATAGATGATTCGACCCCAATGGATGGATTTATGAAGAAACCCAACATACATTTAATATGCCATCTACAAAACCTATTGGCCTTTAAGAGACGACTTGTGTTACTGTATACTAATAAGGAAAGCGATTATACACATGGGAATGTGTTTATATGAAAACAGTTTAGATTGGTTAAATGCCATAAATAAAGGACCATGTACATGCTTTAAAGTTTTATCCTGCTTGTGCAGCCAAAGTTTTACTTGGTTTCAAAATAATTACATTTTGTATCATAGTGAAAGACCAGGGCAGTGCTTCCCACAGGATTTTTTCAGACGCCCCGGAGCCGTTAGGGGTGGGTTCGGGAGGGCAGCCCCCTCCATAAGTTTTTTAACTTTTATTTTTGACGTGATTTGGTGCATTAAGACTGTTCAAGAAACAAGAGATGTGTTTGTCAGAAACACAATGCCCTCGTAATGTGCCGCTTTGAAATTATGTTTTGTTTGACCTTTGACCTTGAAGGATGACCTTGACCTTTCACCACTCAAAATGTGCAACTCCATGAGATACACATGCATGCCAAATATCAAGTTGCTATCATCAATATCGCAAAAGTTATGACCAAGGTTAAAGTTTTGTGACAGATACAATGACAGACACATACAATGACAGACAGACAAGCCAAAAACAATATACCCCGATCATTCGATCTAGGGGCATAAAAATGGCAGAACAGACATTAAAAAAATTTGTTTTAATCCTTTCAGGCAAAGTTATTCATAATCCGGACTCGATCAATTTGAAATACATCTGTATCAACCAGACTCAATTACTGTATACTTACATTTTCCCATTGCTATTCATTACCTGATAATACCCTGTAATCCCGGCTTATCAGGGACAACATTTTAAGGAAATTTAATTTTCTGTTTAATGGAAGTTTTTTTTCTAAAAGAAAATACCCTCTAAGCACACAGTAGTTCCTGATAACCCTGTGTGGACTGTACAGGCTAATTTCGGGTGATACTTTACACACATGTATTAAGCCCAGTGACACCAGAATGAGGCGCAAGTACATACAGTATTTATTGCTTCTTACCTGATTGGGAAACCACCATACCTTCCTCAACGTCTGGAGGCTTGTCTGTTGGCACGGTGCCAAGCAGGTCATGAACACCTGGCATATGAAAGACATTTTTGAACACATATATATCTCTCAGAGCAATACAGCTGGCATTCTTTATAACATAAAATAATAAAATATGAACCATGCTCTGTGAAAACGTGGTTTAATAGGTGTGCGTAAAGTGCCGTCCCATATAAGCCCCTTCAATGGGTGTGCGTAAAGTGCCGTCCCATATTAGCCCCTTCAGTCGGTGTGCGTAAAGAGCCGTCCCATATTAGCCCCTTCAGTCGGTGTGCGTAAAGTGCCGTCCCATATTAGCCCCTTCAGTCGGTGTGCGTTAAGTGCCGTCCCATATTAGCCCCTTCAGGCGGTGTGCGTAAAGTGCCGTCCCATAGTAGCCCCTTCAGTCGGTGTGCGTAAAGTGCCGTCCCATATTAGCCCCTTCAGTCGATGGGTGTGCGTAAAATGCCGTCCCATATTAGCCCCTTCAGTCGGTGTGCGTAAAGTGCCGTCCCATATTAGCCCCTTCAGTCGGTGTGCGTAAAGTGCCGTCCCATATTAGCCCCTTCAGTCAGTGTGCGTAAAGTGCCGTCCCATATTAGCCCCTTCAGTCGGTGTGCGTAAAGTGCCGTCCCATATTAGCCCCTTCAGTCGGTGTGCGTAAAGTGCCGTCCCATAGTAGCCCCTTCAGTCGGTGTGCGTAAAGTGCCGTCCCATATTAGCCCCTTCAGTCGATGGGTGTGCGTAAAGTTCCGTCCCATAATAGCCCCTTCAGTCGGTGTGCGTAAAGTGCCGTCCCATATTAGCCCCTACAGTCGGTGTGCGTAAAGTGCCGTCCCATATTAGCCCCTTCAGTCGGTGTGCGTAAAGTGCCGTCCCATATTAGCCCCTTCAGTCGATGGGTGTGCGTAAAGTGCCGTCCCATATTAGCCCCTTCAGTCCGCAAAGGCTTATTAAGGACACCACTTTACGCCTAGACTGCATTTTCGCTAAGAAAATACTTCCTTTAAACAAAATACACCATAAAAGCATAAAGTGTCTTCCCAAATTTACCTGTGAATCTGCATTAAGCCGTGTCTTCCCAAATTTACCTGTTAATCTGCATTAAGCCTCATTTTCCAAGAGCAAAGCTCAAATTCTTTTTTAATCAACCATAATGATTTACTTGAAAGGTCAGCAATTGTTAAATGATTTACAATAATCTCAACAATGATCTCAACATGGTTACTTAGTTTAGAATTTCAAACTCCAGTCAATAATAAAAACTTAAAAGTCATCTATTGGCATACGTTGCGGGTAAAAATGTTCATTCCACTGGAAACTGTTACTATCTTACAAATCCATTTTTCAATATGTCTTTGTAAAACTCGGTTAAATAAAATATACACAGTGTATCTACTGTACATGCAGACTTTTTGCAGTCTTTTGTATCTGGCCTTTCATTCCCACCTGAGAGGCAGTGAAACCACCTTGCAATTTTACACAATATGCCATAACACTAAGTTAGTAGTCTTAAAAACTAATAAGAAACTCAACAATTATAATTTGATGACTCTTCCCCTTTTTTAAGTTATCCACTTGCTTCAAAACTAAATAAAACCCTTTACTACATGCCTGAACTATTCCCTATTATCAAGAACTCTTTTCTATAACCATATTTTTCCATTTTGGGAAGGAGGATAAGGCCTGTTAAATTGGAAAAATCAAGTCATTTTGACTAAAATTGGGAAATAAGTTTTTATTTTTCTAATAAATACTTTAAATTTGAGAATAAATGTGTTCTCAATATTATATTAACTAAGGTTCAACTTATACCACTAAATAGGGGCATGAACTAAATGTTAAAATGTATGTCATTCTTTTTGTTTATTTTTCATTCTTTTGGAAATCATGGGGACACCAACAGCGAATCAGGTGGGGATGAGAGGGGGGGGTATAATGTGGGGTTGGGTAGTTTATTAGATGTTTAAACAAAAAATGTTGTTTTTTTTTGGGGGGGGGAGGTGGGGGGTGGGGGGTATAATGTGGGGCGTGGTAATTTTTTAGATGTTTAGGAAAAAAAAATGGGGGGGTGGAGGGGTAGGGGGGTTGGGGGTTAGAGGGGGGTATAATGTGGGGTGTGGTAATTTATTAGATGTTTTAAAAAAATATTTTTTTTTTGGGGGGTGGGGTAGGGGGGGGGTGGGGGGTGAGAGGGGGGTATAATGTGGGGTGTGGTAATTTATTAGACGTTTAAAAAATTTATTTTTTATTTTTTGAGGGGGGGGGTGGTGGGGTAGGGGGGTGGAGTGAGAGGGGGGTATAATGTGGGGTGGGGTAATTTATAAGATGTTTAAAAAAATTGGGGGGAGGAATTGCTCCATAGCTTGACCGTGGTGACTTGCCATAAAAAACTTCACAGAAATAAGTGGAATTGCTCCATAGCTTGACTGTGGTGACTAGTCATGAATAACTGCACATAAATAAGTGGTGTTGCTCCATAGTTTGACCTAGTCATAAACAAGAGGGCCTGAAATGCCCAAAGTCGCTCACCTGAGATAACAAGATATTATTGGGACAAATTTTCTGACCAACTTTTCTTAAGATCAGAAAATAAATGTGGCCTCTAGAGTGTTAAGAAGGTTTTACTATAGCCATATACGGAAAAATGTCCCGCCCCCTGGCAGCCATGTTTTTCAACCAACCGGCATCATTTTTGAACTCGTCCAAGATATTATTGGGATAAATCTTCTTACCACGTTTCATGAAGATCGGACAGTAAATGTGGCCTCTAGAGTGTTAACAAGTTCAATTTTGCTATTAAGTCGTCATGCCATGCGGTCAAATGTTGATTCAATTATAACCAAATGTCTCAATTTTGACAATAAGGAGCTATGGCCTATTTGAATTGAACTGCCTCATAAGTCAAGACAATAATTCAAACATTTTTTGAAGAAAAAACAACTTAACTTTTGATTCATTATATACTAGGGTATGCAAATTCTACAAGAGCATTCAACAAAAAAGTTATAGTTGTGATAAATTAATTAACAGCAGTATTTTGAGTTTTTAAGGAAAAAGGGTTAAGCAATCAAAAAACACACAAAAAAACAAGAGCCGTCACCATAGAATGACTTATGCCCCCTATAAACGCTTGATAGAAGTTATGAGCTTTTTTCGAAACCTAAACGCAGATTTCAAAACCTAAACACGGACCCTCACTTCAAGGTAAACATCACAGGGGTAAACCTTTTGTGCGTACGGAAAGGCCTTGTCCATATACACATGCATACCAAATATGAAGGTTATATCTCAAGGGACATAGAAGTTATTAGCATTTTTCGAAACCTTAACACAAATTTCGAAACCAAAACGCGGACCCTAAGTTAAATGTCAAGGTCACAGGGGTCAAAATTTGTGTGCCTATGTAAAGGCCTTGTCCATATACACATGCATAGCAAATATGAAGATTATATCTCAAGGGACCTAGAAGTTATGAGCATTTTTCGAAACCTAAACGCAAATAATAACGGAAAGATCGACAGACGGACAATCCGCTCACTATATGCCCCCTTTTTTTCGAAAGGGGGCATAAAAATGTTTTTTAAAGTGTAACATAAGTTTAATTAATGGACAGAGTGGTAGGTGACAAAATTGGTTTATGATTTCTTAACTGTCAACAAAGTTGTCAATATAATACATGTTAATGAAATACGTGTTATTAAATCAAAATTTCCTATAATTAACAATTATTGTGTCACATTGTACCCACCAGATTGCTATGCGTGCTACTTCATGGGACTAATGTAATCTATTGTACTTACACTCTTATAACTGTGTGATGTAATTTATAGGAAAACCTTTAAGGAGGTGTCAGGTTTGACCATGTGTATGATTTGAAAAACAAACTTGGTTGAAGACCACCATAGTAGGTTATAAGCCTAATATGACACGTCTTGATCATCTTGTTTTAGAGAAGATTTTAAAGGCATTTCTCTTTATAAGTCAATACAAAATTATACGACCCCTAGGGCGGGGCGATTTTCGACCACACAGACATAATTAAAACAAAAATTGGTAAAGGGTCGCCATTTGATGTTAAACACACAATATTAAGCCCATAGTAAACCAGCGAAGAATATAAAAGTTATTTACGATATTAGACTTTATAGATGATTCGATCCCAATTGATGGATTTATGAAGAAACCCAACATACATTTAATATGCCAAATACAAAACCTATTGGCCTTTAAGAGACGTATTTTGTTACTGTATACTTATAAGGAAAGCGATTATACACATGGGAATGTAATTTTTACCCCAGAGACATTATTCAAGCAGCTTTAAAGATAACCACCATACATTGTTATAGACCAAATATCAAAGCATTGACCCTTGTGGTTTCATAGAAGACTTTTAAAGTTATTTTCTACATATGTCTAATCATGTAACCAAACTTTGTCCCTTAGGGCGTGATTTGAAAAAACTTTGTAGAAGACAACTAGAAGAGTTTAAACATAAAATAAAAACTTGACCTAGACATCAAATAGATACAACTTCTGACCAAGTTTGGTGAACATCGGATGAAAACTACTTGCATTAGAGAGCGGACAACATGCTGAATGTTTAAAACGCACTAAGTGACCCCGTGACCTAGTTTTTGACCCGGCAAGGCCCATGTTCGAACTTGGCCTAGACATCATCTAAATACAACTTCTGACCAAGTTTGGTGAAGATAGGATGAAAACTACTTGAATTATAGAGCGGACACGGACCGACCGACCGACAGACCGATCGACAGACCGACCGACAGACAAGCTCACTCCTATATACCACCTAAACTTCGTTTAGTGGGGGTATACAAAACTTCGTTTAGTGGGGGTATAAACATTTACTCACTGACCTTTGGGGTTAAGAGATATAGATGTTTGAAGTTTTTATTTTTAAAATCTATTTTAGCTCCAATAACATATGCAATAGACTAGAACAATTCGAACACTCAAAAACCATGCGAGAGGGTCACACAGGGATCGCTCCTGTGAAGGTAAAGGAATAAAAGCAGTTAAACTCTGTCAAGGGGAGGAGGAGTAATTCTTAGTAGAAAAAGTTAACGTCACTATTGAACACGGTATCCTTAAAGCTTCCCATGAGCAATATGAGCTAATGTGAAAAAAAAATCTAAACATTAATTCTGTTTATGTTAAGTACTTTTTTAAAATAGGCGTAAACTTTACAATATATACAACAAGAGCTGTCAGAAGACAGCGCGCTTGACTACTCGAGTGCTTGACAGTATAACGTAAGCTATCATGGGGAAATTGTTCATATTTAATCATTAATTAGACAATCTTTCAAAAATAAAAAAGGAAAAAACTAATTTTTTTGGAGGGGTGTAGGGGGGTTGAGAGGGGGGTATAATGTGGGGTGTGGTCATTTATAAGATGATCTTTCAAAAATTAAAAAATGGAAAAAAAAATTGGAGGGGGGGGTGGGGGGAGCAGGGATTCTGGGTTGGGGCGTGGGGTATTGTTTGGATGGAATCCATTGTGGTATTCAGGTAAGTGTTGTTTTGTCAAAGTGTTAATAAAATCTGATCATAAATAAAGAAGTTATGGCAATGTTACTAAAGTAATATGCATATTATAATGGAAAAAGGACCATAATTCTTACAAAATTCTTGATACAGTTGTCTTTTTTTGTTTATAGATTGGGGTCATGTTGGTAAAGAAGTTTGCAAAATATGAAAGCAATATGTCAAGGGACATTGAAAATATTTGAGGTGGTACGCAAACTTCAACATAGATCTATCAATAATATGCATATTCTAAGTGGAAAAGGGGCCATAATTATTACAAAATGCTTGATAGAGTTGTCTGCTCTTATTTATAGGTTGGGGTCATGTTGGTGAAGAAGTATGCAAAATATGAAAGCAATATGTCAAGGGACATTGAAAATATTTGGGGTAGTATGCAAACTTTAACATTTGCTGCATATTCTAAGTGGAAAAGGGGCCATAATTATTACAAAAATCTTGATAGAGTTGTCATCTCTTATTTATAGGTTGGGGTTATGTTGGTAAAGAAGTATGCAAAATATTAAAGCAATATGTCAAGGGACATAGGATATATTTGGGGTAGTACGAAAACTTTTGCACGCTCACGCTAACGCTCACGCTCACGCTAACGCCGGGGTGAGTAGGATAACTCCACTATATATATTTTTTATATAATAGTTGAGCTAAAAATCATTTATATATATATATATATATATATATATAAATCATGCCCCAAATTCTATTATTCTGTCACAGCAAAACAAAACGGTAAAAATATTATGACACAATTGATTAATGCATAACATCTAATTGGAAAGAATGTTAACAAATGCTTTAAATAAATTAATCTCTTCATACACAATAAAATAACATGCTAACCTTTAGGTCTAGGTGTTGGAAATTTTCCGCTATCTGGATGTCTCTGTTCTATTTGTACTAACGCTATTTCCATTCCTGTCTCCATTCCTGTCTCTGACAAGTTACCTTTCTTATAAATAACTTCAACTATTTGTCCGAATGAATTCGAGTTATCTGTGCGTCTGTATGGTTGATACATATGTTTTTTTGGTTCATGTACCATTTCCCCGTTTTCCGATAAGAATCGTCCATTTTTCGATTCACATTCCATCATCACTTCGTCACTTACTGCAACATGGGCACACGTTATACCACACAAACCATATGATGGATGTTCAATAAATACACCAAGTGTGCCCTTTTGATGCCCTTCAATTGTACAACCCATTCTTAATTTATTAAGCTTAACATTAGCATGGTTCATAGATGGCCTAGAACTTCCTTGTCGAACTTCCTCATCGTGATTCATATATGGTGTAAATCTTCCTTCTAAAACTTTCACATGTATGCCGTCATAGGATTTTTTGAACGGCTCTTCGTCAATAGGTATAAATCCTTTTGCGTGAACATACAAAACTAAACACAGTTCTCGTTTTAAACCTTTCATTTGTTTGTTTGAACCTCCTTTTATTATACTAAGATATTTATGTTGTTGCATTAAATCTTCTGTATTATTTAATATGCATTTTTTAAGTATTTCCATATCCTTGTAATTTTCTCTGAAGTCTTCAGTAATTGCTAGGTCATGTTCACAAATATCTGAAGAAACTGTTTTGATAACAACGTCTATATCAACCTTGTCGAGCTGCTGCTTAATATTAGCTATGTTATCTGTGATTGTCAATACAAAAACAATATTTGTCTCATTTCCAATCATGTATGCAGGATAGCAATCGATCACCCCGCGCACTTGTAAAAAGCATTTAGATATTATTTTGCAAACGTCTTGAACTCTTTTAGAAGTCCGACCATATGTCACAAACATCTCACGAAGGCGTGTTGTTATTATGTCGCTGTAACATAAACAAATAGAGTGCTGGGAAATCTATGAGGAAGTATGAATATTCGTCATTAAATAAAGAAATGTCAAAGCAACAAAAAGATTGATTCCGATATATTCAGAATAAAAAGAAATCAAGAAAAATAACTTATCAAGCAAAGAATAAACATTATACCTATTTAAACATATTTAATTAAACAAGATTCCACCGATAGCATATGGCTTATTTGGACACTCTATAGTCCGTTTCCTGAGGAAAACCATTATTTGGTGTATAAAGCTTTTAAGAACGTCCCCACAGGGGGATCAAACACCTGACCTCCCGGCCGCTAGGCAGACGAAATATCAACTGCGTTTATCATGTTTAGTTTTTAAAAAACTTGTTTTAAAGTATCTGAGGAGTTTTAGTTTATTTCAAACACTCATTTAGAAACATAAACAACCATTCAGAAAAAAAAAGATATTTCGTAATAAAAATATTAGCTTAACACTATAAAGATATTTAAAATACTCGCATTTACGCAATAATACAAATTATGACATGTTTTTAAAAGTTAACAGTCGTTTTAATTTAATTAATAAACAACTTCTTGTTGCATGCCAAGAGGTTCCGAATAGAGAAAGACTGACAGAGAGAAAGGCAAGCGGACAGACGGACAGACACATAGACAATTTATTCAGACTTACACAACACCACTGTGTACGCAGTTGAGATTTTAAAAAAGTCACTGCCAAGCGCTTCAGTAAAATATCAAAACAAGTCCGTTTAAAATACCTGAATAACTGTTTAAGAATTAAGCTCCATAAATGTTTACCCTGGAAGGGTACAATAATTGGCCATAAATATTTAAACACACAGGGATAGCCGGGGAAAACGAAAAAAACTAGCAGCTTTCTTTGCATACTTTGCAAGTTGCTGCCCCTTTTCTTCCCTCATCAGTGGTTTAATATCCTTGCTGGATTCAGAGAAACTGGAATGTTCCTTTTTGGCTGGCTGAAACTCGACATCATCAGCATCCCTCACTTGCTTCTCACATCTAAAGGTACATATACAATTCCTGGAAATCATTATCTTACGGCTTTTCTCAAATTGAAATATTTATTTTTATCATAATTACACTTATTTTTCAGACACACTCTTGTATGTGTTGTAGCTATAATTTACTTGACACCCGGCTTTTCCCTTATAATACTGACTCAAAATTTTCTGACAGTTGCATTCATACGCATGAAAATGGACAGCTGTAGTCACTTAGGTATAAACAGTAGCCGTTAACTGTCACGAACATAAAATTTGGTTATAAATCGATTTTGACACATATCGTGATCGTAATTAGGGGATATATACTCAAAGGCATTAAGGCATTAGGGCGTTGGAAAAGAAAACAATTTCACATATTTGTGTTTTATCATATATCCTTTGCCATCCCTATAATATATTTTAATAAGGCTAATAGCGCCTTTTCTTTATACGTACGTTTTCCTTCACAAAAATAAACACAGCTGAATACCTAAGATAAATCTTAATGACATGTTGTATTTTCCAAATAAACATTACCATAAAAAAGTATGTATTAAATAGTTGCTTGGCGCATATGTCTTGCTTATATGAATGATCACTATAATATTTATTTATATACAATTAGAAACAATATCTAGAGGGATACTTAAAGTGATGGAAAATCAACAGTTGAGTAAAAGTCATATGAACGAATTGTACATGAGTCACCACGCTACGCTTGATCTCTATCAAGAACGGGACTTTTAAAGCAAAATTTATAAATTTAAACGTAGGCATTTTTTTCTAGGTGTGAGTTCGAGTTCGAGATCCTCTTGCTGCTGAATTACATACATAATTTTTTGCATTTTATATATCTTTGTTCTTATCAATTTCATTCATAATATACTGTTGCTAAATAGTAAATACATATTTGCTTGAAAAGCGCTGTTAAATATACATCGATGGCGACTACCATTGAAATGCCCTGTAAGCCATCATCATAAGTACTGGAGTTTGCAGACCACACTTTTACAAAATTGTTTTAATAACCACAGACTGGATACATATTTTAAAAGATTATCCTAAAATGGCAAATACACACTTTAAAAAAACATAAAAAAACATTTCACAATGTTAGTATCTAATACGTTTGTTAAACTCACATAAAACCATTCTTGTACACAATTCTGGAGTCTTTATTGTTTAAACGTGCCTCATCTAAAGTTAAGTTGCTAAATAAAAGAAACAACATTTTTTGGATCTGACATTTTGATCTATGTCTGCCGCCAAATTGTAAAACCACTACGAATGCATGTTTTATCCAAACACATGGTACTTGTCGGCATATTGGAAATGTAAGCATTGTTCATGCACTTTAGAACTCGACTTGTATGGCCTTAGAATAAAACGTCCAAACGTTAACAATGGCATAATCTATTAATTATCGACGTGTATAAGGCTCTTCAAAATATATTTGAATATAGGGGATGTAAAATAAGCATAGTAAAAAATTATGCTAAAATAACAAACATGACTAAACTTACAAATTAAAGAAATG
Source organism: Dreissena polymorpha (assembly GCF_020536995.1). NCBI lineage: Eukaryota > Metazoa > Mollusca > Bivalvia > Myida > Dreissenidae > Dreissena > Dreissena polymorpha. Next base: position 67,119,802 of record NC_068356.1, read on the forward strand.
TTTGCAGCCAAGATGTCTGCTTGTGTATTGTGTGTGTGTAGATCAAATGACACAGTAGCTTCAAGTTCTAAATATTATTATAATTAGGTAACATTTCTACTGAGTATTTATATGACACATCATATGATGTCAACTTAAATTTTGAGTTCGTAAAATTGCGTTTGGTTTAGTTGCTAATGTATGTTTCCCCCAAAATAGGAAATTGTATTTTAAAGGTAAGTCTGCTACTCATAAATGATAAACAAACCGTGTTTTTGAATTTTTATATATTTCAGGATAATATAGCCACTTGGGCATCTATTATATCCGCACCAATAGCTTCAATATTACTAGATAATGGACGCCTTTGCATCCATTATTTCTGCAGCTCTTCCACTAGCTTTTCAAAGTTTAATGTCCTGACGTCCATTGATTAAATTTTGAAAGTCATATTATAAAATAATAAAATAAAGTCCAACTTTTATATTATTATTTTGCTGTTGACATGCGACTAATAAGTTGCATATTTTACAACGTTTCAAAAGGCAAAACATTTGTGTTAGGTATTAAAAAGTTATTATCAATTAACCTTGCCTTGATCTGGTTAATTTACTAGCATTTTATTTTACCCCACCACTAAAATTAAAAAAATTGTGAACAGTTTTCTCAATCATAGCACCAATTTTATTTTTCCAAAACATAAGCAGCTCATGATAAAACTTCGACTATCTTGATCACTTAATACATACATTTTCCGACTCTATTCTTCAACAATCAATTAAAATTATGATTTCACATTTAATATCTAAATATGTCCAATATTGACGGCAAATTTGTTTCACAATTTATTATAAACGTCTGATAAATTATATGTTACAAGCACATGTTTGGGTGGGTATATTCCCATTCAGTATCAGCGCATCAAATAACGCAAGCATCTGGAACATGTATTAATAAAAACAAATTAAGAATTAAATTTACATTTAAATTGAAGGACAAATGTACCAAATATTTCAGAAAAATGTCTTTAACATAAACTGAATTGTAATTAAATACTCGACACTGTGGATTACAAAGATTATGTTCACGTTTTAGCGAAAATCTAAAGATTGCAATATACAATATTAGCCGTTGGCGTTGTTTTTTTTATGGGGGAAACCACTGTTAAACAACGGGTTTTAGACAAGGTTTGACATCCTTACATATTGATTCATACATGTGTCCAAGTGAGTGGTAACAAGGTTTCTTTTAAGATATAACCTACTGACTTATTCTTTCAAATTCGAACTTTGCCTAGATTCTGTCTAAGTACATTTTGACCCAGTTTCATAAAGTATGAGAAAAAATAAGTGGCCCATAGAGTTGTAAAGAACTAACATTTAGCGCAACCATTAGCACGACGCCGGACTTAGACTAATCAATATACTGAGCCTAAAAACATTATTCATCTTCATTAATCCCTTAAAAGACTTTTCCACTATTTTAACAACCTACTCATCATATTTAAAGGACTTGGTCTCCTCGGGCTGTCCAGGTTGCTGGTTATCTTCCCCTGCTGTGTTCTCCCTTGGGGTCCCCTCTGATGTTTCCATGGAAGCACTGACAGACCCAGCAGGAGGGCAACCTGAGTCTGAAAAATCATTAGACGGAGTCTTGTATGCTGCTTATGTAAAATGAGCACTTCGTTAACATTTTGGTTTAGACGTGTGTCCTTCAGAAAAATTACAACATGATGCAAATATAGTACAGAAAATATAATAATCCTAAAACTGGAGGAAGGAGCAAAACATTTAAAGTAAAATTAGTATTCCTTACATTATCTTCAAACCTGAATAAAACATTTACCCGGTATATGTTTTTTTTCGTACGGCTTCTTTCAAAATTTAATGTTTGTGCTACTTATGCACTTTGTTCAAAGCAGATTTCTGAACATGCTCAGACCCAGACATGCCCCTAGGCAAATGTTTCATGTTTAACACGAGTATAAACATTATCATCTACGTCAGTGGTCGAAATCTGCCCTTGTCTTTAATCATGTGCTGGTAAGTCTTTACTATTCCTAGCTCAGGTACTCAGTTGAAGGCTTGTTACGTGTTCATAGTTATCAAGAAAAATTTAAGAATTTTGGCCTTTCGCTACCTTCTTTTGAACACAATTAGGCCGGCTAACTCACTGATAGAGCAATTATCTGAAAATCAGAGGATCACTGATTCGATTTTCAGCCCTGACACATAACGTGTGCACTGTTTGGCTATCGGAATTATATCCAACGCATTCCCCCCTACCGCTGTTTCTGGTATGGAAGTTGTCAATTAATGGCATAATAATGGGTACATTTTAAAGATAAACCAGCCAAGCCAGGAATGGATTTTGTAGGTTAACTGACCGCCCTGATATGACTGATAAACTTTTGTAAATTTACAAATAAAATAAACAACAAAGAAAATATATTCGATGACTGCTATGGGGCAGAATAACATACCTGAGAAACCAAGTGTATGATCCAGGGGTTCTGTAAATGGTTTATCATCGTCTGGATCATCGTCAAACAAAAACAACCTGAACAGAGAAAATTAACTCATTAACATAATAAAAAATGATTGCTTGAAACTAAATTATGATTAATAATTTATCATTTCCCAGTGGGCACCCAACGTCGCTGCAACGTTGCGTTTATGTTGCGTTTAAAATGCAGTATTTTTAATTAATTTAAAATAATGTATTTACCATCAAGTACGAACACACATATTTTATCTATCTCAGTTTACTGCCAACCGCTCTTTCAAGTATTCACTCAGTACTTAGAGTCTATGAAGATAATGAATTGCTCCCCGAGATTCCACCAACTCCCAAGCACTAGGCGGACACATCATCCACTACACCACCGCGACAATTACAATTTTCAGCAAATTGTGTTTAATTAAACTTTCACAATTTATTATATCCAGCGACTTTGAGTAAAAATTCATCTTAAGCATCTTGAAGTTTGAATCGGTATTATGCGATTTTGTGTTGTATGTGTTAAGTGGTAATATATTGATAAAAATATGTTACAATAACACAAAATAGACACGAAAAATTATACATTGAAGAAATGAATTTTTCTTTTCACAGATCGATAGTTAACAAATGTTTATGTTATCCTACAAGCAAAATAATCATTAGAAAAAAAACGTATACATTCCACCTAGCGGCGATACTGAATTCAAGGGAAAAAACTAGCTGCGATACTGATTTGAAAGAAGAAAACTGCAGAAAAAGCTACTAAAAGAATGCACAGTTACCTAGAAGTAACGTTGTTGCAACATCCTTCTCAAACTTTCGACAGACGTTTCGCGTGCAACGTTGCAGAAAAGTTCGGAAGTGTTTACTATTGTCGCGATCAGAATGCAACGTTTCTGAAACATACTTGCAACGTTATGATGAAACGTCCTGGTATTGTTTTGTAGTCAACGTTATGGCAACGTTCGGTAATTGTTGTCGACGTTGCGACCTAAATATTACGTTTTAGCAACGTTCGTAAAACGTTTGATGCCCACTGAGTAATTGTTACTCGTAAATAACAAACAAACCTTGAACTTGAATTTGGATATTTTTCTGGACAACATAGATACTTGGGAAATCATTATTTCTGGGCAAACAGACTCATTATTGCTGAATATTAGACGCCTTTGCTACCTTTGCAACCTACACATCATATTCAAATAATTTCGCCTTTGCAACCTACTGTGGTTGTTCTGGTTGCTGGATATCTCCCCCTGCTGTGTTCTCCCTTTGGGCCCCATCTAATGTTTCCATGGAAACACAACCAGGGCCAGCAGGACGGCGAACCGAGCCTGACAAAGAATAAGGAAGAGTTTTGCTAATGTTAGGTGATCACTTCGTGACAACTCTGGGTCAGGTTATGCCCTGATAAAACATTGCCTAGCATTAAAACACGATGCAAATATAGTATAGAAAAGAAGAAATTCCGCTACGTGGAGGAAGGAACAATCTTTTATTAAAGTTATTATTAATAACCTTACCTTCAAACCTGAATAAAACAATAATCTGATATATGTTTAAGCTGTATCCGTACGGGTACTTTAAATAAGTTGTGTTTGCGATTCGTATGCACATTGTAAAGCAGAATACGGTACCTGTTCAGAATCAAACCATACCGGCCCCTAAGAAAAATGTTTCATTATCATGAGCATCAACAATATCATCTAAGTCAGTGGTCGAAGTGTGCACTTGTATTTAATCGTGTGTTGGTAAGTTTTTAAGCTATATCAGGTACTCAGTTGAACATATGAAGGTTGTTGTCATGTGTATAGTTCTCAAGTAGTAATCTAAGTATTTTGGCCTTTCTCTATATACTTTTGAACACAATTAGACCGGTTTGTCAGTTGATAAAGCACTTGTCTGAAAATCAGAGGATCATTGGTTCGATTCTCAGCCCTGAAACATAACGTGTGCACTGTTTGGCTATCGAAATTATATACAAGGCCCCCTACTGCTGAATTGGTATGACATTTGTCAATTAATGGCATACTAATGGGCACATTGCACAGATAAACCAGCCAACACAAAAATGGTTTGAATAGGTTAACTGACCGCCCTAATATGACAGATGTACTTTTGTTAGTTGACTAATAAAATTGCAGGACAAAGGAACAACTTTCGATGACTGCTATGGGGCAGGATAACATACCTGAGGAACAAAGTGTATGATCCAGGGGTTCTGTAAATGGTTTATCATTGTCTGGATCATCTTCATGGGCTAACAACCTGAACAGAGAAAACTAATTAACAAAATCAAACATGATTGCTTAAAAATGTATGTATGAAATAAAACTGCCTGAATGGTATAGAAATAATATTTCCAGATTTCTGAGTTTTTTTAGAATGCAGTTTGTTACATATATATTACATGTGACAATGGATACGGTTTGTCGGTTGTAAAATATTATATTCAATTTGTTACTGGAGTAATTGTATACGTTTAATTTTTATTAGCAGACCATGTATCTAAGACAGCAGAGGAAACTAATTTACATTTCAATAATATATGTATGGGTTTATGGGATGTCACAAGCTACTTTTTTATTTTGGGATGGGTAAAAAAATCTAAATGATATCAGGATATCTTTATCCGATATGTAAATTTATACGGATATGGTAAACTTTCAATAATCTAGAAAAATGTCATAACCTTTGATAAAAATATTTGCTGTTTATTACTAATATAATAAACATGATAATTATTTTCAGTATAATATGTTGTTAAAATAAAATGTATTGTGTTTATATGAAAGATATAAAATCCTAGCACGTAATTTTATTTATAACAGAAGATCTGGTAAATATAAAAAATAACCAACTACAATATATATATATATATATATATATATATATATATATATATATATATATATATATTAATTTTTTTTTATTTATTTATTTATTTATTTCACACACACACACACACACACACACACTTTTAAAGGATTCCCTAGTGAATCACACTTGGGGGTAAGCACATTTCACGAAGACAAAAACATGCCATTTTTCTTGAGTTAACTGAGAAGGAAAACAGAATAGCGGAACATTTTTTATTAAAACGACAAATAGTAGATACACATTCTAAAAACCAGTTATGAAAGTGAACGTTTAATAATGTAAAAGCATTTAAGTCGTTCAAATTACTTGTTTTTCTTTGCCTAAAACGTTCAGGGTTTTTGACTGTTTGTTACTTGTTTAGTAGACAGTATTTAACTAACACACTTAGTCGACAAATAAGATAAACACTTTAAAAGATCAATTTACATAGAATGTTTAACTTGTTGATGCTGACATTCTTCAAAACAGTAACGCCCAATCTTTTTAAACACTGGCAAAAACGTGTTCACATATGAATTCTTTTATTTTTGTTGTGTATTAATATTACAAATATTATTTGAAAAACTGCTGCAACTATTAATCTGATTTGCAAGAGAACATGTGTTGACACTGATATATTGTTAATTGAGACAATTTGACCATATGAGTATGTGTCAATATGAGTAAACCGTCGCGAAAAAAAGCCATAACATTACAAAGTGAGGCGCAAATGCAAACAACAAGTTAAAGGATTAATCAAAGCCTGTAAAGGTTGCGCTTTATGCAGATTTTTGTAAAGATAAACGAGAATAAACAACATGCGCATCACAAAAGGAGCATTTGCTTCAATCACGTATTTTGATCCTTTTTGTAACTTTCTTAATACTTAAGTATGAGATATCCGTATATTTGATACCTCAATATATATTTTTAGCAACTTGAAACCAATGAAATTGAAAAAAAATGTCGAACAGAGTGGCCAGTTATTCCTTTTGGGACTTCTGCAGGAGTTAAGACATGTATAATCTTACCATTCACATACCATGAACAATGAGTTAAAACTAAAGCAATGTGTTTGTCATCATTTGTAGGGCTATTTCGTAGGGAATACTAAACAAATGATCTTTTTATAAGCTTACAATTTCATCGTAGGCTAGACACCTACATCGTGTGGCTTTGCCTCTGCTTTTTCACTGAATACAGCGATATAATAAAAACAATCATTGATTAAAAAATGGATTTAACTCACACTTGTTCTTATTAAACCACAATCTCTTTCAACGTAGCACCATATATAACAAGAGCTGTCAAAAGAGAGCACGCAAGACAAGTCTACCAGCATGATAGTGAAATGTACATTTTATGTCAGTCCCCAGATATACTGATTGAGAAGACATTATTGATTATTGATCATGAATATCTGAAATAGTAACACAGTTAATTATATTCAGACATGTAACTGACAATTTAGATCATTCAAAAGAAAAATGGTCATGACACAAAACAAGATTTTAATTGTTTTACATATTTATATTTTTCCCAATTAAATAAATCTGCAAATAAAATATGTTTGCAAATAAGATACCACCACAAAAGTTCACAGCAATATCTCCATCAAAACACTAGCTAATGACCTTTATCTTTATCTTACTCTCCCGAAATGCAACCCAATGCTCAATCCACATATATGCTAGCTACACGCCAAATATCAGCACCATTTCGCAAAAGAAAGTTAATTATATAATTGGAAACATTTTTTTCTATTTTAAGTAATTTCGATATTAACCCGATTAGCCCTAAATGCCCTGTTAAGTATGCATGAACACTACCTTCATACAAAATTGAACAATTATAACTCAGTTTATACTTAAAGTATTACGAGAAGGCCATGGACCCTAAGGCAATCACCTAAGACCCGAATAAACTTCACTATTCTTAAGAGGTGGAATCAGAATAATAAAGTTCTTTATGAAACATATCGTGTCTATGCATATATTTATTTACAAACGTGTTCATTCGTATGTACAATTAATCTTACAATAATGAGTTGGACTTAAATGAGTGTAATAATCTTGACTTTGTATTCTGTTCATAACAATTCTTAAGTGAAGGTTTCGATCCGGTCAATGTTTTCACACTATTCTGTCATATAAATAAAGCATTTCTCTTCGGTTGATAGTCACCATTACTGACAGTTGGGGTCTCCTACGGGTACAACCGTTTCCCCAACATCACAACCCCATGCAAAAAGTAAACAAAATCTTACAGTAAAATAGTATAGATGGACATTGCAGCTTTAATTCAAACTTTCAAGAATCTAGTCAGTTCATTAGAAATTAGTGCTAGGTCACACTCAAAGTCATCACATTCGTTAGCCTTACGCGTTGAACGACCTTTTAAAATTGAAATACTACCATATCCCGTCCTGACAAACACATAATTGTCGAGTCATTATCATTGTTACTTACCGTAGATGCCGATAAATACGACATGATAGTCACTTTTTACGTATGCTTATACAATTGCACGTCGTAATTTACCTAATCACATACCTTTCGATCTGTCTTTGTATTTCTAGTGGGTCGAAAGGAAATCCCGTTATGCTACGTATCACACTGGATACTGGAAGCAAAAAAATAAAACAAATACACCTGACAAAAAATATCAAACAAGACCAATCTATTTGTCATTGCATAAGCAGTGTAATGGATGACTCACTACAATAAAATTAGAAAAGATCATGAGCTTGTAGCATGACAAAGTTTATGAATGTTTCACAAACTTGGGCAAAATATGGAATGAAAGATATGAAATATGTATCATGTATGGTTTGGTGAAAGACTTAATGAAAGGGGTTAAAGTTTAAACAATTAGTGTGCAGCTGTTGAGTTTAAGGTAGCGCACCTCTAATGATTTCCCGCGATTTCTTCGAAGGTTGATGAGCCTACTATTAGGTGCCGTTGCCTAGTGGTTAAGGCGATAGACTAGAAATATTTTGGGATATTCCCGCGCAGGTTCGAATCCTGCCGACGACGTATACTTTTTTGCGACGCGTTTTATTTATTTTCTAACGTAATTTGATTTAATATGGCATATAAGCTATATTTATTGTTAAATATGTTACAATTTTAATGCACATTCTTCAATTATTAAAATTAAAACAACGTTAAGGCGAAATTGGATGATTTACTGTTGAAAATACGAACTATGCATATTGCATTTTTATTTTTATTTCAAAAACTAAACGGTAAATCTGTCTATTTCTTGGTATGTTTGCTGTATATAGTGTTTCTATAAAAACTAAGTTTAAAATATGACTTAAATGATACTATTTTGAATTTTATGACACTTTGTTTTTAACCGACCCAATTTTTACTGGGCTGAAATCACTTACATTTCATGGCGCTCTTCCATAGATAAAAATTTGTAAAAAATAAATGTCTGTAAAAGAATACTTATTTCATCTTGTTTAAACTTCAAACACCTTTACAGCATCTGTACACACCAACTGCATGCCCATATTTGGAAATTTGAATGAATTATGGAACTTTTATATACCCCCGGGGTGAAAATAAACTGGACAAAAGCCGAGCGTGGGGGTGGTTTTGAAAAAATCGGTATATTTTTTTAAAAAGCATGGAAAGCCTACCTACAAATTTGCATGTAGTTCAGTGAAATGATGCTGATTAAGAAAATAATTAATTAGATTATATTTGGATATGTGCCCATTAGAGGTGCGCTACCTTAAAATAATTGTGGTCAAATTAAGCACAATTTAATTACTATATTATTATTGATTTTCTACAAAAAAAATCTATATATGCCTCTTTTTAAAAAGTTAAAAATCCAATGATAGAAGCAATTTGGCAATTTAAAAATGACTGTTAAAATTTCAACCAACGTGTTTTATTCAATATACAAATACGTTTATATTTCATAGAATTGAATTTAAGTGCCTTAGGGATTTTGTCCGAAATTGAAACTTAACATCAATGCAAACATTGAAACTGCCTTTTCAATGGGTTTTCAACTACTCTCTTACTCTTTTTTCACATTTAGTCGGTAGGAAATATAAAGCAAATAACCACTATAATTTTGATAATGATAAGCGCTTACACTCGAAATATCCTGCCACTTGTTTAAATTCATAAATGAGTTTCACTATTTTGACAAGACTACCCAAATATTAAGGAAAACAATTCAGCACTTACAGATAACATAAAAAGAATATAGCAGAATTTTTTTCTATCCTTGTGAGGCAGCATTAATGGACCGTCAGTTTGTAACAAAATTATTAGCGAACTTTTCAAAATTGTGAAAAAAAGAGTTGTTAAGTCTACAAAATTGTGAAAATTTGTGTCGCAAACTTCTATAGGAAGGACAAAATCTCTGTATAAGGAAAGATCTAGAGTGAAAAAGCACCACAGTTTCATAATATTAATCTGTCCCAACCAGCACGTTTCTGATACAATTTACATATACATGTAAATTTGTAAATTAAATGTATTTGACTTGGTATCTATTAAATATTTGCTTTGGCCTGATGATAATAAATATGTTAACATGCATACATAACTAATAATTCCGTTGTACTGTATTATTATTATTATTATTGCAGGCAGCGGTAATCCTTTGATTTAATCATAAACCTTGATATGGAAAAATGTTGACTTTCATATAGTTAACTGGTCATACGTAAATCAATTGTCTCCAGACAACAGCCTACCAACATAAAAGCTAGTTTAAGGATACTGGTCAAACTAGCGCGTTGACATTGTTGACATTTATGTTATTTACATGTCTACACTGCTATATATATATATATATATAAATTACTGGAATATTTTCTTTAAAGTACATCTACCATCACAAATAATGAAATATAATGTGGACTAGTGTGGTTGCAAATATTGTATTGAACATGCAAACTTTAACAAAAATAGAGACTGTGTGTTTAACATAACTGTTTGCCGATAGACAGGGTTGAATACAATCAAGACGTTATAACGCGGGCCATCATTTCTTTCTAGTTTTGATTTTTTTTTCAAAAGGAACAAGCATTATTTGCACCAAATGTCACATGACCTTCTTTTTAATTTGGGAATGGGCATATGTTAGCCTTTCGTTTTGGGGAATAATATACAATATTTTTAATAAGAAAGGTGACGTATTTCTTAAAAAGAGATGTGTTTGTCAGAAACACAATGCCCCATACTGCGACGCTTTGAAGCCACATATTTGACATTTGACCTTGAAGGATGACCTTGACCTTTCACCACCCAAAATGTGCAGCTCCATGAGATACACATGCATGCCAAATATCAAGTTTCTATCTTCAATATTGCTAAAGTTATGACCAGGGTTAAAGTTTTGGGACAGAATGATAGAATGACAGACAGACACATACAATGACAGACATGCCAAACCAATATAACCCCGTTCATTCGATCCGGTGGCAGAAAAACGTTTGATTGTAGTAAAAATAAAGTTTTTTGTATATTTTATAGTAGGGAAAATATGAATAATGAAAATAAATGTGTTATAAAGAAGACAAATGGTACATGAATAAATATCGTTGTGTCAGTTTTGCCTTTAAATAAAGCATGATGGCCATATGAACATGTACATGACTTTTAAACCCCAGATTGTCATGTTGTAAATAAAAATTCTCGAGAAAAAGATTCTTCAAACAACATAAAGGTGCCTAACCAAAAATTTACTTGAAATAGTCTCTAACATTATTATCTTTACCTGAAATAAAGGAATGAAATATTGTTTAACCCTTTCCCACTCAGAAGCAAAGTGAAAATGGCTTTGTGCACTCTCAGTCTGTCAGGTTTTATGCTGTTTGCTGCCCATCAGTATGTAAGGGTTGGAAATGAAACATTTTAAATTTGAATCTTGTAATTAAAGGTCTTTAATTAAATGTAACTCATTGAGGAACTACAAATACGTCACAATACTTATTTATTGGGTAAAGGGTTAAAATGGAATAAAAATCCAATTACAACAACAAAAACAAAATATCCATTTTATCAGCTATCATGGTATTTAGATTGCTATTTCTTTACAGAGAGGGAACATGAAATGGTCTATAGACAGACCTTACCTACTGACAGATCGTCTGACAGACCGACCAACAGTCAGATGAAGAGAAATATAATCCTACTTCAAAAAGGACATTTTAACGCTAGCAAGACGCTCAGTTGTAAGAAAATATTTCAGATTAAACATTTAAAAAAGCAATGTTGACAAGGCAGATTATATAATATTCAAGAACTGTTTTATGGCATCCGCTTAGAATCAGGGCGGTCCAAGGTTCAATCAACTCGATGGGAGCACTCCAAAGATTACATGACCACTAGTGAACAAAGAACTGGTTCTACCCCAAAAAATGACTTGTAAATAATGTTAAACATGTTGAGAATCTCAATAAGCAACAGGCTTTTGGTGCATTCAAGATGAAATAAATAGGTTTAAACTTAAATTCAGAGAACCTCGATACCTTTTTTTACTTACCAAAACTTCCCCTCGTTATATTTAACAGATCTGTTATTTGTACCTGACGTGGTCTCTTGTAATTGGGGTTTTCTGATTAGAAGGATGATATTTTTTAATTTTATTATTATGGCATGCTTTCAGATAGAAAAATTATTGAATAAACAGATACTCAAAACTTACAGTGAAAAAAAAAGTGTTGTCTTTAGTGTATTAAAACTATTGGCGTGCTTTTTACTATATTGAGAATGATAATCTAGCTTAAGTGAAATGATAAAATTTAATATTTTCGCTTTGGTTTGTGCTTTAGTATGGCACATGCTTTAACTTATAAATTTGAAAGGAAAGTATGGAAAATGGGCTTGAATGGGCCATTATATACAATACAAGGCAAAAAGGCTTGTTCAAAAACATCATAACAAAACAATTACATTTCTTCAATAGATTGTAATTAGCAGCTGAGGTAATGAAAACACTATAACATGATAGCTTGATACAATCAGTACTTCACTAATTGGTAAATACAATCGGGTGGCTAGTAGTGTGCTGTTTTCGGGATAATGAGCACGACATTTATTATTTTCAGATTCTCAAAAGTACTAAGATTCTTATTAAATATTTGTACAAACCTCCTCGAAGTTTAACACGAAGTTGCAGGGTGTCCTCATGTTTAATTTCACACTCGTGTAGAAATCTGTCTTCCTCTTGGCCTATCTCGCGACGCCTAGACATCAATAGCTGCTCGTCTTTTTCTACACCAGTTTTGTCTTCCACCAATTCCTTAAATTTTAAGAAATGTATATGATATGATTGAATTAACACATAATTTTAAAAAAGACCATTGTTTATTTTGGTCAATTAAACATATTTATGAATATTATTAACAGTAATTAAACAAGCATCATTTGAGCCTTGTTGTTCCAATTATAAAAAGGAAAGAAACAAAACAAAAGGGTTAGATGCCCTTTGATAGATTAACTAACTTAACCGTATACAAATTGTTGCAGACTTGACCCAGTGATCCAGTTTTGTCACTTGATCCCGATTTAAACACGTTTCATCAAACTCAGTCTAGATATTGTCCTCCCAGCCATGTTTCATCAAGATTGAGCAATAAATAAGGCTCTAGAGTGCTTAAAGGTGTTTTAAGATTTAATCTGGTGCCCTAACGCAATTGACCAAAATTAACACTTTGCCTAGATATTGTCAAGATAAATAATAGTACTAAGTTTCATCCAGATTAAGTAATAAATGTGTCCTCTAGAGTGATAACAAGGTTTTTCTACAATTTGACATGTTAACATAGTTGAAAAACACATGTGACCCAGATTCAAACATGTTTGTTTACGCACATGACCCAGATTTAAACTCTTCAGAGCGGCAACAAGCTAAAAGTTGATAACAAACAACAGACGATGCAATACACAGACGTTCAACATAGACAATACCAGTTTACTTTACCATTTGCACTTCTTAATTGGGTGAGCTGAAATTACCAATGAAAAGAAATTACACTGATCTATTAAGCCCTGTTTTGGAAAAACTGGACTTAACATATGCATGTAATATGCCATCCCAGGTTAGCTTGTGCAGTCTTTACAGGCTAATCAGAGACAACACTCTCCGCTTTTATGGAAATGAAAATTCAGTGCAAACGGAAAATGTTGCCACTGATTAGCCGTTGTGGACTGCACAGGCTGTTCTGAGATGACACTAAACGCACATGCACTTAGCCCTATATTCCCAGAACGAGGCTCAATGTATCTACAGTATCAATAAATGAACGTTAAATGATAATATACAAAGAAATAATATTTAGCAAACCTTTAGTTGGCCAATAGTTTGATCAAGTCTTACATCCAATGATAGAGTTTTCCCTTTGTGATCTATAAGAAAAACCGTCACCTGTTGCGATTTCCCTGCAATATGAATATCAATTAACAATCATTTATATGTAAAAACTGTTCCAGAAATCAGCAGAACATGTTTATTAATCCTTATGAGTAAGTAACAGTCCCTAAACCAGCTGCATTTAATTTTTCAAATAGAACAAGAGCTGTCTTCATAGGATGACATAAGCTCCCGAAAAACGCTTTGATAGTTATGTAAGACAGCTAAATAACAGAACAAATTTTCGAACCTAAACGTGGACCCTAAGTCCAAGGTCAAGGTAAAAAAAGGGTAAAAATATGTGAGCGTATGGAAAGGCCTTGTCATTATACACATGCATACCAAATATGAAGGTTACATCTGAAGCGACATAGAAGTTATGAGCATTTTTCGAAACCTAAAAGCAGATTTCAAAAACCTAAAGGCGGACCCTAAGTCAATTTGGCTGATTATGTAACTTGATCTTATTGCCTTACACATGTTCATGAAGTGTGGCGAAGACCCTATGACATTTGCTCGAGTTATTGAGCGGAAACGAGAAAAAAAATACGATGATTCAAGGGCTCAAACTCAGGAGTGTCTGGGTCAATTTGGCCGATTATCGAACTTGACCTAGATGTTATTGCTTTACACATTTTATGAAGTTTGGTGAAGATCTGATGACAATTGCTTGACTTATTGAGCGGAAACTAATCAGGACGGACGGACGGACTAACTAACTAATGGACAGTGCGATTTTCATATGCCCCCAGAACCGCTGGTTCGTGGGGCGTGGGGTTGGTTTGGGTGGAGTTTATTGTGATATGTCAGGTAAGTGTTGCTTTGTCAAAGTTTGAATCAAATCTGATCAAAAATAAAAAAGGTTATGGCAATTTTAGCAAAATTTAATACTTTGACCTTGAGAGTCAAGGTCATTCAAAGATCAAGATAAAATTCAACTTGCCAGAACCCTCATAATAGTAAGAAAGTATTTGAAGTTTGAAAGCAATAGCCTTGATACTTTAGAGGTAAAGTGGATCTAAAAAGAAAATTAAACAGATATTCAAAGTTTCTAAGTCAATAAAGGGCCTTAATTCTGTCAAAATGCCAGTCAGAGTTACATAACTTTGCCTGCACAATCCCCTTATGATAGTTAGTGAGTGTTGCAAGTATGAAAGCAATAGCTATGATACTTTAGGAATAAAGTGGACCTAAACACAAAACTTAACCAAATTTTCAATTTTCTAAGTATAAAAAGGGCACATAATTCTGGCAAAATGCCAGCTAGAGTTACCTTACTTTGCCTTCCCGGTCCCCTCATGATAGTAAGTAAGTGTACCAAGTTTGAATGCAATAGTTTTGATACTTTATGAGAAAAGTGGACCTAAACACAAAACTTAACCTAAACACAAAACTTAACCGATCGCCGACTTAGACGCTCAGGTGATGACAATAGCTTATTTTTTTCTCAAAAAGTAGATGAGCTAATACAAATTACTTGTTTGTATGATATTTCTGTTAAGTTTATCATATACTTAGAAATTTCTTGAAGAGCATTTAACAATATGCAGAAAGTTAATAACTCTGGGTTTCAGTATTTTGATCCCTGAACATTTAATTTGAACTTTGCAAATTTCAAGCACGTTGTCATTTGACTCCTACTTTTGAAATCCATGATCTTTAATTGTGGTGTCAAATATGTGTTGCTCAGCCCTAGAAGAAACAAGAGCTGTTTGTAAAACAAGCATGTCCCCAAATGGGCTGTTAGTTGTAGTGGCAGCAATTGTGTGAATGAAGTTTTATGATACTAGGCCTAAGCATTCTTGAGTTATCATCCTGAAACCATTTTACTGTTTCGAGTCACTGCGTCCTTGACCTTTGACCTAGTGACCTTGAATTAAATAGGGGTCATCTGCAAGTCATGATCAATGTACCTATTAAGTTTCATGATCCTAGGCCTAAGCATTCTTGAGTTATCATCCGGAAACTATTCTAAGTTTTCGATTAACTGTGACATTGACCTTTGACCTAGTGACCTGAAACTCAATAGGGGTCATCTGCCAGTCATGATGAATGTACCAATGAAGTTTTCTGATCCTGGTCTTTAGCCTTCTTGAGTTATCATCCGGAAACGATTTTACTGTTTTGAGTCACTGCGACCTTGACCTTTGACCTAGTGACCTGAAAATCAATAAGGGTCATCCATCTGCCAGTAATGAACTATGTACCTATGGAGTTTCATGATCCTATGCTAAGGCGTTCTTGAGTTATCATCCGGAAACCATTTGGTGGACGGACCAACAGACCGACAGACATGTGCAAAACAATATACCACCTCTTCTTCAAAGGCGGGCATAATTAAATATATTTATAGCTGAATGCTGCTATATTTATAGATACCAACTTTCTGAAAGCACTCGTTCGACTACCATACATGTATGTTCCACGTTTATTTTCTTATTGCCTCAGGATGATAAAGCTACAATTTATCTAGCGGAACTTAAATAAATGATACAATCTATGCAGATTCTTATGGAAAAAATTGTGATATAACAGATTAAAACTGTTCATCATAGTATCTATAGCATCTCCATAAAATCGTAACCTTAGAAAACACAACATCAGGTAGTATTAAGGTTCGCTGAACATCATGCTCACATATACAAGAACATTGTTCACAATTTTCGTAAGACCTAGTCATCCATGGCTTTGAGCCAAAAATCCTTGTTTCAGGAAAGAAAATATTTGCCTTGTATACATTACAGATCGGCAACGAACTGAATCATTATCAGGCTATGCCTAAAAAAACACTAAATTCCATTCCTGTGTAAATTGTTTACAATATTCTCCATAAACGATTCCAAAAACTATTCACAAAAGATAATGCTAAACACCAAACAGCTTGCTTCACAAAATAAAAGATGGTTGGAGACTGGAGAAGTCTTCAGCAGTCACAAAAATGATATCGTTTGATACATGTTCAAAATGAACATGCTGTTATTATATGCATTACATTATTAAACAAGTGAATATTTCTTTCTTTGTGCAAAAAGATTTTTTTTGTCAGATTATGATAGAGTTCAAGTGCCAGTATTCAATAACCCCCCCCCCCCCCCAAACAAAAGACAAATATAATAAAGAAATACTTTTATTTGTATTCAGCGTTGGTTTTAGATTTGTAAAACGTAAAATAGTTTAATCCCCATTCACCTACATGTCCATTCTGTTTCAAACAACTAAACCAATGGGCGTCTGGCAAGTAGCCATTAGCAGGTATTATGATTCTGAATAACTAAGTTAAAACGACTTTGCTCAACCTTTTGGCTGATCACAATCAATACAACATGTACCAGAACACATCAACATTATATGACTATCAATAAGCACTGCAGTTCATGACCAGTTATTCTGAGCTTATTTTTTATATGCATTTAACAAGCATGGGTTGATAATTCAATGCCTAAAATCAACAACAAAAGAACATAATCAAACTTTGCACTTCAGCAGTTTCAAATGACAAATAAATGCAAATTTAGCAGTACATATGTTCTTATCTTATGCCAGGTTTGATTTATGATTACTACACCATTTTCCATAATGATACTCAGTGACCAAACTGTATCGTACCAAAGTATTCTCCACCTTTGGATGCTGCCTCCATTTCTTTTTCCAATTCGTCTGTCATTTCTGCCATCTTTCGCTCAGCGCTAGTTGGTCCAGTTGGCTTTGGTGGTGTCCTATAGACGTTCTGTATTCCAGATGGAGGTGGCTGGGAGGTGGTAATGATGCTTGAACTTGGAGTAGAATTCTGCGAGTCACATGCCTGCCAAGTCCCTCATGATAGTAAGTAAGTGTGCCAAGTTTGAATGCAATAGCTTTGATACTTTCTGAGAAAAGTGGACCTAAACACAAAACTTAACCTAAACACAAAACTTAACCTGACATCGACGCAGACGCTCGGGTGATGACAATAGCTCATGTTTGTTTTACAAAAATGAGAGTGGCTAATAAGACTTTTTTCAAACTTTCATAGAACAAACGTATTGGTATATCACAGGAAATTGAGGGATGAATGACTTATTATTATCCAAGGAGTTATACGAGTGTGATTTGCAATATAGATTGCTGACGATTATAGAAACAAACATAAAACTAGGGAGTTGCCTTATTTTCCATCAGGAAAACAAGCATTACCTCCCCTGCAGATGACATGGCAGATGGCAGATTATCCTCCCCATCAAATGTTTCCTGTATAGATACCTTCTGTATTAAACAGTATTATATTTGTTGTAAGTCACTTTCAAAGAATAATTTATGTAACATACATATGTGCTCAAATCCTGCTGGGTTTTTGTCATACATGGAAGCCATCATCAATTGTTTTAATAAATTTTAAATCATGCTTGATTTCAATAATATTCAAACAGAAATTATGAAAAGATTTTTTTTTCGATGGGTTGACAATGTACATTTCGCTGCTATTTCTGATAATTTCTAAAATGAAATATATTTTACATAAATACGCTTATAGACTTAAAATATACTAATGACTCTACTTACGCAGTGTGCGACACTAACGGGAGTCCGGTGGTCCGAGACTCCAGGAAATGAGACTCGGACTCCTGTTTTTTGTGTCAAAGATGTCCTTCGGACTCCTTCAAAATTATCTTTGAATTATAAAAAAAAAAATCCATTCGTTTCGCAAAATCAGAATGTCTGTTAAAAAATATCTTACTCAAAAATAGTCATTTTCGAACACTGTCTATAAAAACCTTAAGTTGCATTTTTTTATTGTCACATTCAAATTGTAATAATTTAATATTCACCCTCTACATACTGCAGAAGGAAGTTTTTAATACCAAATCATAACCACACACTTCAACCACTGCTTAAGAACTGTAAGAGTTCTTCTAAACATGGATGTATAATAGATTAATCTATTATACATCCCTGGCGTGACCCTACTAGCGATTTCAGCTTAAAAGTAACCCAAAATCCAAAATGACTACCGCAGTTGTCCTTCCTGAGTAACAAAGAAGAAAAAATGGGAAGAGGTCATGAACCCACAGTTTCGCATTTGAAAATGGTCATATTCTTAGGATTTAATGCAATTTGGGGGTACAATAAGACCTATTACTCTCAAATTTGACATTGAAACCTACCCCTTTCCAATATTTCACTTTTTGATTGTGGCCAATTCGAATATTCTGCTTCCTACCGTGGTGTGCTACCTTAAGGACACCAATTATTATCTTTCATTATTGCAAAAGCATCTTTTTATAATATGTTAGACTATTCTTGACAAAAACAGACTGTTTTCACTCAACTGTATTGCAAAAAGGACTGTCTTTCTTCATATCAAACACATAACCCAAAGTGCATACTTTACTCCTATTATACTGAGAATTCATGCATTCAGAGTTCAGAGAGAGACACTCTTCGAATGTCTCCTGGAACCTTTTGGACACCTTTCAAACCTTTTTAAGCACTCCGCTCATGCTTATATACATCTTACTTGCACAGCAGATACCTTTTCCAACATGTCTGGACCTAATTTTTGAGAAAAATAGTTGATTTGTCAGCCCGCGGGTTGCCAATTTCCTTGATTTTTGTCTATTTTGCTCCTTTTCGTACATTAATACAACTGTTTTGGCATACATAAGACACTAAGAACATGAGAAACACTCAAATAACATGTAACAGTAAGAGTAACCTGATAAAATAATAACAAATTGGATGTCCGACAGCCAAATCACTGTAAGAGTTTTTTTTCGGATTACAGCTGAAAATAGCCATTTTTAAATATTTGAATTACCTCCCTTTTTCAGATCAGTTATTTACATCCAAATTATGAAAACTAAGCTCATCAAAGCCCATTGTCTCACTGCACGTTGGTAAAAAAGCTTAAAAAATACATTTCATAGGCAGGCTGTGTAAAAAAAAAAGTCATTTACCAATTAAGGTCGCTCACCACAGAAGAAACACACTCTTTCGGAGCCGCGAACGCCTTCTTGATCTCCACCAAGCTCAATTCAGAAAACAACGAACCTGCAATCATTAAAACACATTCACTGCACACAAGCAGTCTGAAACTTACATTTAAGATAAAAACATTTAAGATAAAAAAAAACGCATGGAACCTGTACAGGTGATACTATTTACAAAAATGAAAGAATGGCAAGGCCGCAAACAAGGGCTTCAAAATCAACTTTTTACCATGTACGCAAGTGGCTGGGGACGAATGAAACGTAATAATAGCCTGCTTTTGAAATGATATTTGTTTATATATATATATATATAATGGTTTTCTATATCAATTGACATTGACAACAAACTCTTTTGTAAATACAGTATACATACATTTACTGTATAGCATTCACATATAGATTCAATGCATTAGTAGAACTGGCCATGTTTTTCACATTTTATGTTCAAATAAATACAAACATTTAAACACAGTGGTTGCTATGGTAACATAAAATACATTATTTTCATTCACATTGTCTAAATATCAGGAAAAACTTAATATTTACGTTTTTGTCAATTATATGATAAAACTGCTTACAGTCAATGATCTTTGTTTCAACATGATATTTATTTAATACATAGTAACAAACAGAATCTAAGAAAATAGGTTGAGTTATAGTGCAACATGTCCTTTTTTTTAGAAAAGATCCACATATTTTACAGTGTATTTGTTTCAATCCATTAAAGACTTCGCCCAACGTAAACATCATACATGGAATTTAAAAGTGCCATACATATATGCTGGTAAAAAAGTTAATGTACGGACATTTTGCTGATGGTAATCATGGTTACCAAGGCAACAAAAAGATAAAACATCGATTTTTACTGTTTTGAACAGCAAAAACACCATATTTTATCAGTAAATCCTTTCGCATACATATCAAACATAAAAAAGAACAACATTATTTGACAAAACAATTTAACTACAATTTGTTTACGAAACCCACATAGTAAAACCTCCATAAATAAATACAAATAATAACGACATGTACTTCTAATTCAGAACAAACAAAGATGCACATGTATTAATTTTAAGGCATTTAAAGGTACCTTCTATAAATCAGTTAAAATAAACATAATAACATTTTCATATAAATCGAATTAATTAGATCAACAAAGAAGTTAATGCCAAAATAATGTTTCCATAGCAACCAACAATCTTATTTTACATTTAAATGGGTTTCACAATCATGTGTATGATAAGCTACATCAACAAAAGTTATATATTACCGCCTGTCATAATAAATGAACACACATGATCAGTGGTTTACTTATATGGCTAAATGTTTTGACAAACTTTATAAAACATGTTTCAAGACATGAAACGTTCACCAATGAACAGTTTTTATGGTAAACAATATCATATAATTTGGTAATCAAAAAAAAAAATCTAAGACTTTTTGACAAACAGGATCATACAATTTTCAACCTTAACAGGATTCGCACAGACCTTAAAAAGTGCTTGAAAATAAAGATTTACCTTGAAAAGTACTTAAAAAATATGGAATGCTTTAAAATGCTTATTTATGACCATAGCCTTAAAACATGCTTAGAATGTGCTTAAATTCGGCTCCAGACTGCTTGACAATTGAAATCTTTAATTCCTATGCCATTTGAAAGATCGATAAATCATTTCTTTTCTTTAAAGGGGGCATGAGGCGAATCGTGGATTAAACATAACAGGCTGTAAATGAAAATTGACGAATCCAGTTTTAACCAGTCTCGCCAGTTACGGAACCACCCAATTGTTCATCGTAGACGATTGTTATCGCCCGGCAGCGAATCATATTTTGCGCTGTATGTACAATTATAGCCGGAAATTCCCTTATCGATTATATTGGTTTGTGGGAAATCTGCGCGAAAAACAAAATAAATTGATCAGAAAACAAAAGGCAACACTTTTTTATACGAAACAAAAGAAACGCACATTGTTTTTTTTCTTCGATGAGCGACATGATTCACTTTAGTTTTCATTTTTCTTTATAGCATTGTATTACATAAATCTCGGAACAAATACTTCAATCTTAAAAATGAATGCATAACCCCTTCCTCTGCATGTTCTCTGCAAAAGACGAAATCTTAAGAAAAATACAGCATAGTTATACCATTGCACATCAATGTACTGAAACTTCATGAGAATGTTTGCTATTGTTAAACAATGTTTGCTTCATGGGGATTCATGATGAAATTTATCTTTCAGGTGTTTCCAAATACGAGTCCATGAGATATTATCAACTTAGCTATCTTGTTCAAGTCACCATGTTGTGTTTGCTTATTAATTTTATATCTGTGTTCAATAACTCTTTGTGTCAAGCTTGGGCATGAAACAACAATTCAGCAAATAAATTGATTGACACGCAGTCGTTTAAGTAATCTTACGCTGATACTGGTTATCTTTTTCGGCAGGTAGACTTATCTTGAGACCAGTCTATTGTCCAAAGATCATTATGTCGTTATCGTGAGCAAAGATCATGTTTTTCTTTCCATGATGAACATTTTACGAGATAACGATGATAAGTGTCACATGGGACGGTGACAACTCAACCTGTTTGACTGTTGATTGTGTGAAGCCCGCGTTTTTAAATGTGATAAAGCCTCGTTTGAAGGACTCATATTAGCCTGGGTGTATTTTAGTTACCTGATTCCTGTGTTCGTGATTACCCTTTTTTATGTGCTCTAATATGAACATTCTTTGTCAACATGATTACCTACCTAATTACAGTATATTTTACATGGTCAGTTATGAAACATAGTTAAAAGTAATTGATTTTTGCTAATCAAAATAACCAATTGGTATACTTGAATTTCATGTAATTTTGCTATTAATTTTTCACACAATTTCACGTGCGTCATGTGTGCTTATGTAGTGCCTTAGTCATTTGTTGATTGGGGCTTTGAGATTCATTTGAATTTATGATAAATCATTGACATCATGAAAACGGGATAAAGTGCGTGTGTCGTTAGGAAAAGGTTTTAAAAGCTTACAAGTTTTATTGCACTTGTATTTGTTCAATAAACAAAGTTTAAAATGGATGGATGGTGGACGGGGGATATTTTAGGATGGTTTGATGGTTGGATGGATGGATATATTTGGGTGGGTTTCGGATTAATGGGTGATAGGAAAGAGGGAGGGACAAACGACTTTACTTACAGACAGACTGACATCTACTTGATAAGCTTTTATAATGGTTCACTTAAAAATTTGTCTTAAGTCATACAAAAAACAACAATTTAACTATATATGAACACGAACAGTTATCTAAAATTATTAATACTCCGTTAAATTATTGGCTTTATGATTTTTACTAATATATAAAAAAAATAATTTTGTATAAACATAGCTACTTGTTTTTAGCTCATGAAAGCACAATATGCACATGCTGAGCATCTAATTTGCCTTTTGTCCGTCGCTCGTTGTGCGTCATCTATCGTCAATTTATCCTGTTAACACTCTAGAGGCCACATTTATTTCCAATATTTATGAAACTTGGTCAGACGATTTGTCTCAATGATGTCTCGGCCGAATTCAACGATGGGTCATGTGAGGTCAAAAAATAGGTCAATGGGTCAAATTAAAGAAAAAGCTTGTTTACACTCTAGAAGCCAATTTTTTTTCCAATGTTAACGAAATTTTGTATAAACATTTGTTCTTATAGTATCTCTATTGAGTTTTTTTTAAACCTATTTATTTAAGCTCGATTGCGTAACAAGCCTAAGCTTATATGAAACGCTCTCGAGTCCGTTTCCTTGGTGTCTATTGAGTTTGAAAATGGTTCTGGCCCAAAAACATGGAAACCAAGGGGCGGGCAGTTTGCCTTATACGGCTATAGTGAAACATTGTTATCACTCTAGAAGTCACATTTTTGATCCCATCATGATGAAATTTACTCAGAACATGTATTATTATCATATGTCGGCATAGTTCGAAAATCGTTCCGTCAGTGGAAAAACATGGCTACTAGTGGGTGTGGCAGTTTTTCTGATAAGGCTTAAGTGAAAACGTGTTTAATCTCTAGGAGTCACATTTTAGTTTAATTTACATGACGCTTTCAACGACAACTTTTATGAATAAATATGTGTGTCATTGTACGGGAACTTTGTGACCTTTCTCAAAACAGATTATACCAATGGGAAAAGTGCCTTTATCAAATTTGAAGGGGTTGTGTTTCTCTTATAGGTCACATAACCCCAAACCGGAAATCCTGTTTGCAGTGTTACATGCAGTCAACTTGATACTAAGCACACATTGTTCAGCGCATGCTGCCTAGGATTTGTAAACTACATTGCAAATGGTGTGTTTTGGTGTAAAATTGAAGGTATATATGTAAGCAATAAGAAAAAAAGTCATGTTTGTGCTCTACTTTTTCTGTTGATGGTTCCCGGCTTTGAAAGTAGGATATACTATTTGAGCCCAAAATGGCCGCCTCCACAGGTGTCAAAACCGGTGTGCCGAAAAGGTAAATATTTTGAGTTACGACGTATAGAATTTAATGACATGCATTTATTCAAAAGATTATGCATTTATCTTTCCAATAATGTATTATGATAAAGTGACTTATCGCTTGATCATGGTAAAAGATGATATCGAACTTCGACTATTTCATATGTAACATAGAAGGAAATTAATTGCGTATGCGTAACCTTTTAGAAGAGGTCGCTCAACAAAGCAACGGTTACTTCCAACCAATTAAAAAAATATAAGTGTACATTGTCGATCAGAGCTCGGGGGGGGGGGCTTTTCATTCTTCGAAAACATGCATATATCTCAAGTTTCAATATTTTTTCATAATATAATTATAATTGTATTTCCATTTTTATAACGCCACGCTTCAATCACGCGTAGCTCAAAATAACGTCGACCGCGTTTGAACGGATTTCTGCCGACGACGTCACATATACATGTTTATATATATATATATCTTTTTTCAAGTTATGTGCACTTGTTATACAAGAATATTTACACAAATTGACAAACTCTCGAAGGTCACTTAAGTTGTTCTTAATCGGTTTTTACTGCTCAGGGACTACTTACCCTGGGTCTCTTAAGTATAATACATTATACGCCGGGTACTGAAATACGCTTAAAGGCACCGGCTATACTCCGGGGTACATTTTAGTATATTTTTCGTAACCAACGTACTTTCTATTATACTTAAAGTACCCGATGCTTTTAAGTGGTACCTGAGTAGACAATGACCAATCGAGCCTTAGTTGTAGTGATCTAGGTCTTTGTTATTTGTACCACGTGATTTGATAAACAACTATACATGACACAGTGTGTGTACATGTACATTTAAATCACAGCATGTTGATTTAAAACGGAAACTTGTCTTTAAAATGGCACATTTTTGCGCGTTTAAATCGCAGTGTATTAATTGAACAAGATACGTCTAATATATTGCACAGTTTTTTGCTCATTGAATCGTGGTTAAATAATTTACGAGAAAAATGGGTTTATTGCATGTGCGTAAAATGACGTCCCATATAAGTCCATGCCGTTCAAACAGGATCATCCAAGGCGACTATTTCCGTTTTAATGATAAGTCTCGTTCAAAGGAAGTACCTTTTTAGCAAAAATCCAGTTTACGCGCAAAGTGTCGTCCCTGATTAAGCGGTGTGGACTGCACAGGCTAATCTGGTACGAAACGTTATGCACGTGCATTAAACCCGGTTTTACCAGAACGAGTCTCAGTTAAAAACTACGTGTCTGCCTCAATGAGTTTGACTCACGTTTATTAACATGTTCGTTGTCTTAAACTGTTCCCATCTTGGGGAAAAAGTATAGCCCAAATTACCATACAATATATATTGAGCGTTACAGTATTTGGGCATCGCTTTTCGTCATCTTGAAAGAAAATCCCACTTGGTTTATAACCGCATGCCTCCGCCGCCTTGAGTTATGAGTCCATGAACCAAATATCTGCTACATGGCAGATTTGTAGTAACGTCAGCAATTAAAATGTTCGTCTGCTTAAAATCTTGGTGGTTTAGTACCGTGTGCTTTTGCGACGTAAGCTTAGCTTAAGGTTATACGTACATGACCCAAATATATCGGATAGACGGCAGAGAAGAAGTCATGTCAGTAATTTAAATGGTCATCATCATCATCATCATCATCATCATCATCATCATCAAATATCAAATATCATCATCATCATCATCATCATCATCATCATCATCATCATCATCATCATCATCATATTCATATTCATATTCATATTAATATTCACATTCATATTCAGATGCATATTCATCATCTTCATCATCTTAATATTCATCATCATCATCGTCATCGTATTAATCATCATCATCATCAGCAGCAGCAGCATCAGTATCATCATCATCATCATCATCATCATCATCATCATCATCATCATCATCATCATCATCATCATCATCATCATCATCATCACCAAATATCATCATCATCATCATCATCATCATCATCATCATCATCGTATTCATATTAATATTCACATTCATATTCATATGCATATTCATCATCTTCATCATCTTCATCATCGTAATATTCATCATCATCGTCATCGTATTAATCATAATCATCATCATCATCATCATCATCATCATCATCATCATCATCATCATCATCATCATCATCATCATCATCATCATCATCATCATCATCAAGAGGGCGTTATAAAAAGAGGGAGAGAGAGTATCTTCGCCATAGATAGAGAGTGCATAGGGGGGAATATGAGAGAGAGAGAGAGTTCGTGATTTGAGAAAGAGTGAAAAAGTGAAGAGACGACAGAATAGTGGAATAGGGGGAAGACGATATAAGAGAGAGCGAGTAGGACGGAAGGACAGAATTCGAAGAACATATTTAGAATGGAGAGATATACTGAGATGAGAGAGAAAGTGATACGGAGAGAGAAAAAACATCGATAGTCGAAGAAAGCAAGAAAGAGTGAGACAGAGAGATAAAGAGTAACACAGAGGGGGCATGAGCGATTGTTACTGAATAGCATCTGTGTACCACGACTATCACACGATAATGTTAAGTTCAACGAGCCCGGATGACCCGTCCTTCACAAGACGGGATGTACGAAATATCTGAGCTAAACAGCACGTACTGACACTTATCAAAGCGTAATTACAATATCAATATATACAGATTCATTTTAACAATGTCAAGTGACAAGATAATACTTTACTTTTGCTGAAAAAAACATTATAATGTCTTCTGTTTGTATAACTGTACGAAATTACTGAAAATATATTAATGTTGTTTTATTTCTATGTTGCCTTAATTCATATTGTGAGGTCACTTTTTATTCTAATTGAATACGAAAGTAAAGTGTTTGCACAAATATCTTAAGCTTCGCTCCCTTTGCTAAGGAATAACATTTATCAAATAGTATTCCAAACGTTTGTCGTTCAATCAGTCTTTTTAATTCATATTTGAATTGTATTGTACGTACTAAATTTACTAAACATAGCTAAATATATTTTGATAATCAATTGCTTAAGAGCTTTTTTTAAATTGCTCAATCATTTAGTAATCTTTAACTTATTGTTTCAGTTTCTTTTTCAATTGAAATTCAATATATGTTCAGAAACGATGAACACAAATAAAACAAAAATACGAAAGGACATTGAAATACCGTACGTAATAAAAACAAATGTTGCTTCCAAAGTATTTATCGCCTAATTTAAAAACAAAATATAATATGATTATTATAACATTAATGCTACAAATGAAACAAATAAGAAGAATTCTGAGGTTACTACTACATCTTGTCTTATTACTATAACTACTACTACTTCTTTTGAACTAGATAATTTACAATCTTTATTTTACCTGTTTGCGTAGTTTGCTCTAGTTTGCTGAAAGCATTTTAACTGTAGGCAACGGCAGTAGAAAGACACAGTGTCCAATATCACGATACGTAAGTCACAAGGTGGTTTTTTATACATTTTATTTAATAACTCTTCTCCATTTCGCGTTACTTTCAATAAACATGGTTGATGCGCAGACTGAGAGAGGGCGTTAACACTTCCGCTATGACGCACAGCGTCTGACACACCACGTGATGTTGGGAGCGATTGTAGATTGGTTCATGTTTTTTTTCCATATACGTAAGGGTTTGTCTGCTTAAAGGGACTACAACACTAAGCATTTTTAACCGCACAATATTGTCGAAAATTTTGGAAAAATAAAAGAATGAACATTTGAATGAAAAGGTTAAATACATACAAACTCAAGACTCACTTATTCTAAATGGTGAGCCTTGTAATTCAAATCTGCATTGGCTCTAGCTCCGATGGATTCCATCTACTATCAAACGAACGCCTAAACGAAGACTTCACCATTAAACCAAATTTATGTCGTTAGTTCTCAACCTACAACATAATTATCCAACTATCCGAGTGCATTCTTGTTTTTAATCTAGAAATGATACCATTAATAATTAAGCTCGTCCAGGCAATGTACTGTTTGATGAAAAATGCATTAAAATATGGCACGAATGAATTCAGTACAGTGTATTGTACTGAATTCATTCATGCCATATTTTAATGCATTTTTCATCAAACAGTATTCATATAAAATTACCTTCAAAACACGAACAACTTTAAAAGTAAATAAAAAGGAGTAAACTTGAGTTGGAATTTCATACCATATTTTATTAAAGGAGTTCTTGAATTTTGTAAATAAGCTTACCAATACATTGCCTGTACGAGCTTAATTATTAATGGTATGAATGGTATGAAATGACAACGTGTGTCAGATCTTCGTGTATCACAATCTTTTAAATTAGCACAGACAATTTATATTTACGTAAACGTTATGATAACACCGGAAAGTTGTTTGCATGCGGTGATGTCAGTCACTTTACGTTGCATTATTTCAGAAAAATATCTACGCGTTTGGTGTGTCAAACAAACAGTACCTTGTGAAAACGCTCAACAAGCTATAATACACATGTTTGAGATAAAAGTATTCATATTGATAACTTAAATTAGAAACAATGTTCAGCTTGTGAATAAAAGCATGTACATGTAAGACATATTGCGTAACATTCATTCCGATATTCTTGAAAAACCAAAGTGTTTAATAAACGTTACTTTATTACATTAATGCAATTTCATCAAAACAGCAGTATTTCATACATGCATTCTCATAATTGGTTATACTCACATTTTAGTAATAGGTGTTTTGTAAAAAATCTCAATATTTCCATTAGTGAAAATTGTCGTATGGGGCATTAAGGAATCATACGTAAATTCGCATTTAAGATTATCTTAACTGTATTTTTAAGTCGGATTTGAGTGTTCATTCAGTATGAAGACATTTCGTTAAACATGTGTCTTTTTGGATTAAGTGCAGTTAAGTTTTATCATTTTTATTTGATGGTAACAGGTCCTCTTGACAATTCTAAGGTGACATTTCTAAAGATAAATACACCCTTAAAAGACGTACACACACAATAATAAATACAAGTAGGCTCCTTTCTTGGAATTAAGCGTTAACACCTATTTATTGAGCAGTATTTGTCAAGGTTTTAGCATGAAACTATGGTAACTAATTTAAAAAAGTGCAGTAGATACACCAGTTTTGTTCTCAACCCTCGATATGAAAGTTGCATATGTCAAATGTAGTGCTAAATAATAAAACTTAAATAACAATATTGATTTAAAGCAACAATATGAATTGTGCAAATTAAAGAGTTGTTGTTTCTGTATATGTTTCAAACTAAACATGCTAAACCATCACAATCACTTAATGATGTAGTGAGCGCAATGTAAGGACCCAAGTGTTACTTCCGTACTAAAACTTCCTAATGTAGTTTATACATCGCACATTTGATCTAACTATCTACATATACATGGTCGGCGACTGAATTGAAACATCCGTTCTGCGTTTTGACGACAATGTTAATCATTCCTCTCTCATCATCATCATCATCATCATCATCATAGTATTAGTGAACTATTGGTAGTTATAGAAATAGTAGTAGTAGTAATGGTAGTAGAAGTAAAAGTAGTAGGAGTAGTAGTAGTAGTAATAGATGTAGTAGAAGTAGAAGTAGTAGTAGAAGTCTAAGTAGTAGTAGAAGTAGTTGTTGTTGTTGTTGTTGCTGTTGTTGTTGTAGTTGTAGAAGTAGTAGTAGTAGTACTAGTAGTAATAGAAGTAGTAGTAGTAGTAGTAGTAGTAGTAGCAGCAGCAGTAGTAGTAGTAGTAGTAGAAGTATTAATAGTTGTAGAAGTAGTAGTAGTAGCTGTAGTAGTAGCAGTAGTAGAAGTAGTAGTAGTAGACGAAGTAGTAATAGTAGTAGTAGTAGTTGTTGTTGTAGTAGTAGTAGTAGTAGTAGTAGTAGTAGTAGTAGTAGTAGTAGTAGTAGTAGTAGTAGTAGTAGTTGTAGTAGTAGTAGTAGTAGTAGTAGTAGTATTAGAAGTAGTAGTAGTAGTAGTAGTAGTAGTAGTAGTAGTAGTAGTAGTAGTAGTAGTAGTAGTAGTAGTAGTAGTAGTAGTAGTAGTAGTAGAAGTAGTAGTAGTAGTAGTAGTAGCAGCAGTAGTAGTAGTAGTAGTAGTAGAAGTATTAATAGTTGTAGAAGTAGTAGTAGTAGCTGAAGTAGTAGCAGTAGTAGAAGTAGTAGTAGTAGAAGAAGTAGTAGGAGTTGTTGTTGTTGTTGTTGTTGTAGTAGTAGTAGTAGTAGTAGAAGTAGTAGTAGTAGTAGTAGTAGTAGTAGTAGTAGTAGTAGAAGAAGTAGTAGTAGTAGTAGTAGTAGTAGTAGAAGCAGTAGAAGTAGTAGTAGTAGTAGTAGTAGTAGTAGTAGTAGTAGTAGTAGTAGTAGTAGTAGTAGTAGTAGTAGTAGTAGTAGTAGTAGTAGTAGTAGTAGTAGTAGTAGTAGTAGTAGAAGTTGTAGTAGTAGTAGTAGTAGTAGTAATAGTAGAAGTAGTAGTAGTATTAGTAGTAGTAGTAGTAGTAGTAGTAGTAAGTAGTAGTAGTAGTAGTAGTAGTAGTAGTAGTAGTAGTAGTAGTAGTAGTAGTAGTAGTAGTTAGTAGTAGTCAGTATTAGTAGTAGAGTAGTAGTAGTAGAGTAGTAGTAGTAGAGAAGTAGTAGTCAGTTAGTAGTAGAAGTAGTAGTTAGTAGTGTTAAGTAGTAGTAAAATTAGTAGTAGTAGTCGTAGTAGTAGTAGTAGCTGTAGTAGTAAAAGTAGTAGTAGTAGTAAGTAGTAGTAGTAGTAGTAGTATAGATACAGTTTACCGGCTTCGCACCCCACCAGCTTTCGAACCTTTTCTATTTTCCGTTTATCGCGCATGCGCGAGCGTGTTCGCTTCATCAAATCTGATGTTACGCCTGCGTATGGTTTACAAACCAGACGCACCGTAGCTATCGATCGTTTAAAGGCGATTATAAAAACAGGTAAATTTTCACAAATTTGAACAAAAATAACTAGTTGTAAATATTATTTTTTACTATATCTATATATGAAAAAAGTCAGATACATAATGACTTTACACTTACAACTTTTGACAGATGACCAACATTATGGTCTGCGTCAAGGGTCACGTGACCATGGTCAATCACATTGCGATAGGTTACACCACAGTAAAGTTAGTGTGAAGTTCAACATAGCTGATCCACTTTGCAAAAATTGACATTAGAGAAACATTTCTTTTTTCTCTCCTCTTTTCTGGTAGCAATTTAATTATGTTTCAGGTGTTTCCACAAAAAAGAGTATCAAAACACAAAGGATACTCACCATCAGCTATGATGAATGCATATAAAATGGTAATGGAAACTGGTGCACCAGTAAAAACTGCTGCTAGACAGTACGGTGTACCACATAACACCCTAAGAGATAGAGTGAAGGGCAGAGTAGATCCGCAGACTGTCATGACAGGACAGGGTCCATTATTCTCCACTGAAGAGGAAGCAAAACTTGTCGACCATGTTAAATATATGGCAAACCTTGGGTATGGTTTCACAATAACTGAGGTTGTAGCCAAGGCAACTGACTATGCAGTGTTCTTGAAGAAGCGAACCCATGACAACCCATTGTCAGTCAAGTGGTTTCATGGTTTCAGACGACGTTGGCCTGAAATAAAGGTAGTAAAACCTAGAGCCCTTAGTCAGTGTAGAGCAAAATCCACAACTGAGCAGGCAGTGTACTCATACTTTGACAATCTAGAAACTGTCTTAAAAAATAATGATCTACTTAATAAGCCTGAATGTGTATACAACATTGATGAGAAAGGTATACAGACTGAACACTCATCCCCATATGTTGTCAGTGGCAAGGCATGTGTCCCGGCCATAACTTCATCAAGGTCAGGAATAACCACTATCATTGGTGGTGGCAATGCACTAGGAACACAGATTCCACCATTTTTTATTTTCAAGGGGCAGCGAATGAATGAAGACTTGTTTCAAGGTTCAACACATGGCTCTGCTGGCACTATGTCTAAAAGTGGTTGGTCCAATTCTACCATATTCCTTGAGTACTTGGAACGTCATTTTGTACGCTACATTCAAAGGCAAAATGCAAGTCAGCCAATCCTATTGATATTTGATGGACACAAGTCGCATATCAATGTTCCTGTACTAGAATGGGCACAAAAGAATAATGTGCTTTTGTTTGTGCTTCCTGCCCATACAAGCCATTGCCTACAACCCTTTGATATTGGATGCTTTGGTCCCTTACAAAAGATTTACAATAACATGTGTCAAAAATTTGTGAGGGACAACCCATCTTCCAAAATCACTAAATTCAATGTAGCTGCACTGGCTTCAAACGCATATGTCAAAGCACTCTCTAACAGCAATCTAAAGGTGTCTTTTCAGAAAGCTGGCATATATCCTCTCGACAGAACAGCAGTCCCTGTTGACAACTTCAAGCCCTCCGAGCCATATGTCAGTTTAGACCCTACACCTGTCCCAGCTGCTGATCAGTCTGACGTTGACTCATATTTCAAGGCTGCAGAGTCTGTTATCGATAAAAAGAAACAATATAACAAAACATCAATCAATAAAACACTAAGTAGTGTTGTTTCCGGGCAAGAAATTATCCGATCAGACATATGCCAGGAAATTGTCAGCAAAGCACAGTCCCAGCCTTTGTGTGAACCGCCAGCACCCAAGAAGCGCAAAAACAATTCCAACCTGAAAGTCTGTAAAAGGTCTGTCAGCTCACAAAAATACAAACAATCCTGTTGTTACCCTATTCCAGAACCGGTTCCTGGTATATCAACCATAAACTTAAACCTTCAGTCAGATTCATATTCAGATGACTCTGACTCTGATATTGCTGACGAGGATAAGTGCTGCGTTTGCAAGCAATTTCAACCTGAAAAACTGAAAAATTGTGTGTCCCTTGTGTTCACTAAATGGGCACAGTGTGACTTCAATGGCTGCAAACATTGGACACATCTCGAATATTGCTGCAAGCAGCGAGTCATTCGGCGTAATGACATATTCATCTGTCCTTGTCATGGCCAATCAAGCACTGAAGAATAATAAAATAATAAAATCAGTATAAACATGATCAGTTTAAGTAGTTAAATGTTTAAAGTTATTAACTGTTTCAAGTTTTATTGTTTTGGACCAAAAGTTATGAAATATACTGTAATTGTGTACATGGTTCGAAAGCTGGTGCTCTTAGGAGGCGGCCATATTGGATTTTTTGTGACAGGGTGGTGGAAACTACCTAGCATATTTCAAAGTTATGAATTGGGATATACATACGTAAATTTATGCAGGTATGAAGCAAACATTATATTTTTTGGAGGTATTGTTTATTTCGTTGTAATTGTAATAAAAACTATTATTGTATTGCATCTAATATTAAGGGGTTCGAAAGCCGGTTCGTCCACGCTAGTAGTAGCAGCAGTAGTAGTAGTAGTAGTAGTAGTAGTAGTGTAAATAGGCCGCAAAGTAATTTATTTAACAATTATTGAAAGATGACAAATACAATGTATTCAAAAAAAAGTTTGACTTACAAAAACATATATAAACAAACAAAAAGGAACACTATAAAGGTAATTGTATTCAAATATACTAAAATGTTATGCTCTAGATAATATTATTACATATTTCCTAAGCACGGTTTTCTTCTCAACATTACTGCCCAATTTAGTCAAACTGAGTGTTTTCCTGACATATTCTCAATGTTTGTACCACGCCGGATACACGCATCCGATGAAAAATATAATAACACTTGCCAGCGATTATCTGGTAATTGTATTTAGTGGTTAACAAGTCAAGTCAATTTTATTCGCAAATACATTAGTAAATAACCAAACAACATACATAAGACCTGTAATGGCGGTATAAATAAATGCTTATTCAAAATGCTGATGAAGAGTAGGGCGATGTAAAATGGACATTAAATTACAATTATTTATGGTTGTGTGAATGATGACCACAATAGCGTACGCAAAATGAAACCAACTAGAAGACAACATAAACTAGAGTAATGTTGATGACATTGTTTACCGTAAAACTACACACAAAAAAAACAATAAAAACACCGAACAATATATACATATATACATAATAAATACTTATTGTAAATTGTAACTAGATCTTAGATCGAATGCCATTCTAGTTA
The DNA here is from genome assembly GCF_020536995.1 of Dreissena polymorpha. NCBI lineage: Eukaryota > Metazoa > Mollusca > Bivalvia > Myida > Dreissenidae > Dreissena > Dreissena polymorpha. The sequence goes on from NC_068356.1 coordinate 67,154,113, forward strand.
ATTTAGCTAGGATAATTAATATCTTCCTATTGAAAGTTGTCATAAGTTGCTTAAATTTTATAATAGAATGCCAGTGTCTATAATATTTCGGTAACAACACTTTTCTTGAATCTCTATTTAATGGACAAACAAACAAAAATGGTATTCATTCTCAACTACACCCATATTACACCTTGTACATAATCGTTCGATTTTGGGAATATTTCTATATCTACTTTCTTCAGTGATTAGTGAGTGTGCAGAATAGCGAAGTCTAGTTAAGCAAAGTCTATCTCTAACATTTACAACAATATCTTAAAAGTTTTCAAAATCACAATTTGATTTAAATAAAGTATCAAATTTGGGTAAATTATCAATATCACTAACCCATGTTTGTAAACTGTTATCCTTTATACGTTGACATATACAATTAACATTACTAGTGGTTATCTCAGATTTATAATACAAAAGAGACAATGCCAATCCCTGCAGCAATATTTTCAGTTTATTACCCCATTAAGAAATATGCGAATTATCGGCATCTAAATCTAGCATAAATTTATAAAGTAAGGAATCTGGATTCTTCTTAATTTTGAACCAACATTTAATGATACACATCTATTTTACACACTCTAAACGAAAACGACCCAGCGCTCCATATTCTGCCGCGGACTTATTTTGTTGCCGAATAGACAGTGTATGTTTTAGACATTTTAAATGGAATTTCTCTATGTCGGGGCTTGGATGAAATTATCATATCTCAGTACCGTAGGCCAATATTTGCAGACTTATAGAATCAGAAATACGTATTTTATCAGCAATACTGAATGAGCTTTTAGAAAGAGTTTAGAAAAAACAGTGTTCTATACGCTTGTTTAGATAAGGCTTTCTTCGCTTAAAAAAATGCCGTTCGAGGACAATGTCACACCGAGATAAGTAAACTTATTTACTACCTCGAGCTTAATATCATTATGTTCAACATCGATATTTTAATTATATTGCCTTTATTAAAAACCGTAACTTAAGTCTTACTGGTGTTCACAGATATACCCCATTTGCTAAAATATTCATTAAACCTATCAAAAAGACTCTGGAGTCTCTTTGCGGAGTAAGAGAATAAAGCTGTATCGTCAGCAAATAGCAACGTGAATATTTTGTTGTTGTCGACATTACATATTAAGTACAATTATTATACAAATAGCCATATATATCGTTTACGAACAAAATAAATAAAAATGGTGATAAAGGCTCATCCTGTTTTACACCAGTTTGACTACCAAATAATTCAGATAGAGAATAGGAAGTTTTAATTGTGTGATTACACTAATTTTATACATGTGTTTTACTTCACAGTGCACCCGAAACACTAGTTACATTAGTTTTCTTAACGCGTGGCTGTACACAACCATACATTGCTTTAATCATTTTAACAAATTTAGATGACTTATTATGCTGCAAAAATTTGTACAAAATTCCGTTCCTATAAACGAGATCGAAGGCTTTTTAAAATCTACAAAGGCACAATACAGCTGCCGGTTTTCTCGATGCATTACTCTATTTATCAATGCATTTAGCAAAAAAAGCAATCTTTTGTACTCTTGTCGTTTCTGAAACGGAATTGAAAATCAAAGTATATCATTATTTTCAAGCCATTTCCGCATACGTCTGTCAAAATTAAAAATATTAAAGATAAGATACTAGTAAGAATTATCCCCCTATAGTTATTTAAATCGTTGTTATCTCCTTTTTTAGGTACAGGAGCAATAACGCCTAAAGACCATGAATATGGATATGACCTTGTACTGTAAAGATAATTAAATAACGATAAATAATGTTCAAAGTACCAGTGATATAAGCTCCTTACAATCAATACAAATCTGAGGAATAAGTCGCCCACCGCTTTTCCAACAGCGGCACTATTTAATAAGTTTGATAATTTTTTTCCAACAGTCACATTAGAAAAAAACATTAGAAAAAACATCGTTGCTTGGAAATAAAATATTAAAATCTGCCATAAGGGGTCCGGAGTAATATAACTATCATTTCGTCGATCATCTTTTTATTTCATTTTAAAACTGTTGAGCTTACGACTTTGAATATGTGCGAAAATCGTTGTCGCATGTTTAATGTATGCTTATCAATTCTTTTTGTTTAATTACAATGCGTCTACGATGCTTAAAAATACCGCCCGATAATCAGGCGAGCGATCAGCGTAAAATAATCGCTTGGCACGCCTGTAGCTACGAGGCGCAACTTCGTTGTTAAACCATTGGCACTTATATTTCCGTCCAGGTACTTTTTTAGAATTAATCAAATATGTTCAATATTTCCGTCCGGGTATATTTTAGAATTAAAAATATGTTATCGTTTGCCCATTGGCATTAAATGAACAGTCATACAATAATTTGGCATAATTCTCAATACCAATGTCAATATTCAAATTACTGCCAGTTATGTTATCGACAATTCGTTCATATTCTTGATTATGGTTGTGCATATTGGTAAGTTATGTGCTAGACTTATCATCGTCGTAACACCAATTCATTTTTTTAATTGTAACTTTCTCTTCCCCAAAAAGACGCTTTATCAACATTAAAGTTAAAAGATATTGCGATAGGTCCATGCGGAGAGAATGGAACATATTCATGCACAGAAATGTTATTAATAAAGGGGAAAAACTCGTGGTGCGCCAGTACGTACTCGATTGTTCTGCTAAAGAAAGCCGTTATAAATGAAGTATCCACGCATCTAATCCAAAACGCTCATACATGTTAAATGTGTTTATTTTGTTATGCCTTAACAAAGATCCACATAACAGCAGTACTTAAATATCTATTTCGTTCACAGTCAACATTTGAGCATGTCCTTCCGTTTATAAGGTCTTATTGCCGCTCCTCACTTTACAGTTGTTATTTCCGTTGATCACAATCGTGACACCAAGTGTTTATTGTATATACATTAAGATGTTTAAGAAAAGTCTCTTTCCGAAATAAAACATATAAAAAGCACAACGTTCGCAGAAAACGAGATAACAGTATAAAAGAAGAACGAAATAAAAAAAAACTCGAAATAAAACTTCTACAAGATTGAGCATGTGTTTTTCGAGAAACAGATTGCACCCACGACCGCCATATCAACGTTGCGCATATTAAAGATGGCGATAGGAAACATAACACTTATGATTCTAAAGGAAAACATTTATGTATGCTTTTGCATCGATGAAAAAAAAATATGAATAAAATGATGTGACTTGGTTGGAGATAAATTCATGGATAATGGCTTCAAGTTAAATTCATGGATAATTGCTCCAAGTTGTATTTAAATATTTGAGATCGTAGTATTACGTAAAGCAAGCAAGCGTTCAAATTTGAGTTTATTATGATAACCATTTAGTGTCCGTATTGTGGAGTAACCGTATGGGTTCCAGAATGCAGCGTTTACTCGCTATTTGTTTACATGTATATTCAATGTAATTGATTGGTATGCAAATGCTATATTAATTGATGTTTATTACATGAAAAATAATTTTGCATAGAGGATATTGTATGCATATGACACGTATTACAATGTTTATTTTCATTAACTGGTCTAGTAATTCGAGAATAATTGTAACACACACTACGGTGGAAATATCGGTAAGATGTTGCAGAAGACCTCATTGATGGAGATCAATGCAACCTTCAATTTTGTCTGTGTATCATGTGTTAAAGGAAAGTAAACTAAATTTAATCACCGAATGTTCTATGAATAAGAAAAAATATGGATAAAGACAGAATATTGCTGCAAATTTGTTAAGCTTTATAACATCTAACTGGCCACAACTCATAAACAGAGGGTTTAATATACAAAAATGTTCGTCAGGGTCTGTAGATTTAAGAACAAGATGTCGTTTTTCTGGAAAGTGCTGGAGGGCTTAGAAATCCAAGATGGCCTCCAAGATGGCCGCCGTTTTATGATTCAATTACTAATAAAGATGAATTGAATACGTCTATTGAACACCTACATGTACTGACTTTAATATCTGATAGAAATAATCCATTGATATAGGGCTTCTTCCAAACAGATCACCAAGGTCACCAAAGGTCAAGGTCAAGGTCATTTCATGGTCAAAATGAAAAAATAAACGAAAATTTGAGTATTGACATATCATTTTCTTTTTTAATTCAAATGCTTTACATTTGCTGTGATAACTAACCTCTTTATTATATAGCCACATTTACAAGCTTCATTTTAAACAAAAGTAAATGCCTAAAATTGTGCTGGTAACCATGGTAACCAAGACTACATACGCTATGTGGCCATTTTCCTGGTTCGTGGAAAGTCATTTGGCATTATAACCATCAAGTTTAATAAGTTTGCTTTTAATCTTTAAAAAATACTTTAAGACTTATCAAGGCAAATGTAAAGAACAGCTATGCAGTGTTCCATGTATCATATTTATTCATCAATCAAATCTAACCAGGTATTAGTGCTTGATACAGACTCATAAACGTTATTTACAAATGTTGTAAATTATGAGGTTTTACATTGTATTTACTAATACAAATGATGCAAATAACAAATTATGTTTTCAAGTTACAAACACTGAAAAACAACTCCTGTAAACCAGGAAGTGACTGACTGTCAAACGTCCTACTTGTTGCTTTCGGAAGTCGTGGAATCCTCGTTGACTCGGCTGGCGCACTGCTGACCAACATGCTTGTCATCGCATGAGTCGTCCTTTTACCATCAACTGTTCGCTCATTCAGATTCCAGTTATCAGCAACTGCCACTACAAATGTCCCCCTTTGGTCTCTAGGTAGTATAATGTCTGGTACAATACCACCAGAGTCTGTTATTTTGTGTGATGCAATGTTCTGTTGGGCTGCTGATGTCAAGAATAACCGAAGATCTGGATATGAGATGGCATAAACAAGAGAGTACATATCTTCAATCAGATGGCGGCTGCCAAACTCGTTGTTGAGGTGTATCCCTAAGCCAAGGTGTTTAGGGGATGGGTTTTACGTGACAAGTGTAGTTAGGTCACAAGCAACAGCTAGACATCTTGTAATGGTCCTCTCAGAAGCTTCCTTGTAGCATTTTTGTCATGTAACCAACACACTGCCTTGTAAAGAAGAGGCTCCACAAACTGCTTCTGATTTGCCAATTTGATTTCTTCTTGAGCGTAAAAGAAGTCATCAAATTTAGGGTTATTCTCTATAATTCGTCTTCTCAAAATACCCGTCGCCTTATGAAATACAGCTTCATCTGTGTCGTCCTCTGACTCTGGTAGTTCATCGTATGAACACTCATTGTCATCTTAAATGACCTGTTCCATCTCCTTTGACTTTCTGACAGCATCATTAATAGTCAACTAGACGAACAAACTAGGCCAGGCTGTTCATGCTGATGAACAAAAGGATACCTCTGGCCGTAATTTTTAAAACAACCTTTTCAAATTGGAACTTTTATAAGAGTTTGCTTCATTTGAACATTCTTCTGATTCAGCAATTTCAACAAAACTTTTTTTTAATGTAGGAAAGAAGAACTCCTTTTTATCAACAACAATAGAATGCTCAAATTCATTTTTAATTATCTCATCAATTATTGTGTATGAAATTGTTTGGTTTTCAGAAGTGGCCTTATTGGGTGTAACCCGGAAAATGCATAAGTATTACACTGGTAGTATTTAGTCAAACAACCTTTTTTCTATGATATCGAGCCTCAATGGCTACAAGATCACCATTTGGAACACTTGCCAATCTGTCAATAATGGCAACATCATTTATTGCAGTAGCAATCATTTACACTTTGCGATATATAGAGTTAGAGTCTGAAGTTATAGAAGTTTCAACTAGGCCAAACAAAAAAAATGTGTGTTTCGGGTAACCCGACCTTACCTACGATTTTGGTCCCGACCCTACTTTTTTTCGTTATGTAAAAAAAAGATCTCTGAAAAAAATAGTGCCCGAAAATAACCGCGCATTTGCCACTTTCGCTATCGTTATAAATCATCCGATTTTACGCCCGCCAATTATCGATTGCACACTATAATCCAGCGTAGAATTTCATAAATTTCCAAGGATACGCATTTACTATTGACGATTTTGACAGACACGCTCCATTATCCGCAAGGAGTCGCTTTCGCACATTTTAATCCCTTTTGTTGAAACATCGCTGTCTACACAATAGGTCAGTAGAACCGCTAAGCGTGTTTTTTAATGGACCGGAACTTATTTCATACTCGACCTCGAAATCATTAGAACTAATGTTCTGAGCAAGTTTAATAATCATTGGACAAAATGATATGTCTTTTTAAGTGTTTACATGGTTTCCCAGACGCAAAAGAAGAAAACCCAGACCGGAATCATTTACAAACTCAGCCGAGATATCATTAAAAAATGTTCTGATTGAAATTAATGATGATTGTCTTCTAGCGCGTCCACAATATATCACTATAGCCTCGAACAACTGCCTTACCTCCTTGTTTCACTATAGCCATATAAGAAAACTGCCCTACCCAACGGCGGCCATGTTTTTAAAAGGACAAGGGCCATTTTCAAACTATGCTGATATATCATTTGAAAAAAAGGTTCTATGCAAGTCTCATAATGATTGTGAAAAACATCAGACTTCTAGAGTGTCACAAGGTTTGACTATACCCATGTTATAACAGCTGCTACCCCCCTCCCGCAGACAGCCATGTTTTTAACGAACAAAAATCGTTTCCAAACACTCTGCTGATATATCATAAAAACACATGTTCTGGGTACGCTTCATGAAGATTGTGTAACACATGTTTCTTCTAGAGTTTTCACAAGCCCTTTTTTTAATCTGACCTAGTGACGTTGTGCGAAATACCATTGCGACAAATGTGCTGAAAAAGTTTCGTGAAAATTGAGCAATCCATGTGTGCTCTGAAGTGTTAATATGGTACATGATAACGAACAGACGACACACACAATATTGTCACAAAAGGTCTTCGTGAGCAATGTGTACTCAGATAAGATAAAATCATTGTGCACACATCAGCAGTGAAAACAAACAGCTTGGCGAAGAAATCAGAACATGCTATCAGTAGAAATCACTTGATGGGGATAATTGTCTTTACATTTGTGCAGAGTAAAGATTTCCCACACTTAATGATAATATCCTTGTTTTTGGAGAGCTTTTCAAACAAACTTCTCACAGGCGGCCAAATTGTTTTACCGCCGAGAATAAGTTTTATGACTTTTATCACATTTTTTTTGTCTGACTCAGGAATTAATTTCAAGCAAGGATGTATTTGGACACAACTTAAAATATAAGTCGGGTGAAATTACAGCAACATTTGCCGGACAGCGCCAACGTGCAGAAGCACACTTTTGGATCTACCTTTAATCCAATTGCAAACACACTTGGAAAAAAAATGATTTAGATGAACACGTTACTGAAAAAAAAACGCATTGTAATCGGTAGAATAACGAACAATTTGCTATAATTAATTGCATAGATAGAATTATACAAGCGATTGCGCTAGAAGCCTTAAGAGTTAATCGATTAAGTACACACGCAAAAATAAGTAAACATATATATCGCACCAAGCGCTTTTTATCAGACACATTTTTTTTCTTCAAACAAAATTCGTTTCAATGAAATAAAAGACACTTTGTTTTATAAGTACTAATTATAGTTTAGCAAGACTTTTTTTTCAAACGTACTACGTATATTTAAGCATGCATTCTGTACTGTGACACGCGTATCATCGGAGTTGCAAACTGTGACCTATTTCGGCTTGAATCAGCAAGCTACGACTTATTTTAGCTTGGGTTATCAAGCAGTAGATGGCTATACGTAATCTATCTTCACCCTCGAATATAAACGAGTTCATTCGCATTAAGCTTTACTATTCGAATACAGTATTACTATGGGAAAAGAAACACACACGACAAAATTGCAGATTATTATGTTCATGTATATATGGCTTTTTCAGATTGAAGTCGAAGATCTGGGCAAAATTTTGCAACAATTTAATTTGTCAACCAAGTTTTACAAGCAATGCAGTTAACCGCCCTATAATAATTTTTAAACTGAGCACCTTTAGATTACAAGATAAACGCGTTGGTTTCTATCCACTCGAACAAATGTAGCTGATAATTTGCTCCGATTAGTGCAGATTAACTGAGGACTCTCCATATCACGTATGATAAATAGCTTCTCATCTTTGTTTACTTGTCAGGATTACGGTATCCACCGACGGTTTTGATCTAAAAGTGAGTAAGAATTATCTGTAAGTATCGACTGTTTGGGAACAATATCTTGTTGAGGACATGGATGTGTAGAATCATGCAGAAATGAACCACTTTGTAGCATCTATTGACATCAATGTCAAGCATGTTTATACTTGGAGATTAATCTCCCAATATTAAAATTGTGCCTTATTCATGATTAAATTACATGTGCTGATATATATGTATGGAGTGTCTCATTTAAAACAATTATGCACAGTTTTTGCAAGCATAATATAATAAGTACACAGGTTATCAGATAATTTGCAAGTAGAATTTAACAAGGTTTATTTAAAAACACGTTCAGGTTAAAAGTGGCAATATGCACTATTTCATTTATGTTAAATTTAAGTCAATATATCAGCCCATTAAACTCTTAACAATTGTTCCATGATTTGGAATTGGGTTAAAACTAATTAAGTTTAAATTTCATGATCGTTATACGTGATGCATTTTACATACATGAATTGAATTACGTGTCAATGTTTTTCGAACAGTTTGAATAACAGTTATGAAGGGGGTTTATTCCGCCTGTCTGAAAACTGGAAGGGGGTTTGTTCCGCTATGGAAGGGTGTTTCTTCCGTTTATGCAAAATGTGAAAGGGGGTTTCTTCCGCTATGCTGTTTTTAGGGAAGGGTGTTTCTTCCGAAGGGGGTTTATTCCGGGATTCGTTTTGACAACACCCAAAATTAACCACGGAACATTAAACGGAAATTTAATGCACGCACGCTTTCCATGCGTTTGACGTGACGTTTTTCATGTAGGGAATAATTTGCGCGCGCTTTTCTCGAGAGAAAAGATTAAAACACACTGTACATTTACAGTTTGTTTGAATAATGTGATAACGTCGAGTAAAAATTAAATAGGGAAGAGTGTTTCGGATTACAAATTTAATTATGCGCATTTGAGAATTCAACAAGAAACGGAATATGGTCCAATTTCTAGGACGCGCATACTTCGGTACGATGTTTTTTCCCGGATATTCCCATTGCAAAAGCATGTGAGCCATCGCAAAGACCAGAAAAAAATACCTAGCCTACCTAAAAAAAATTTCAGCCGTTTCCCGAAACACAATTTTTTTTGTTTGGTCCTAGGGACCAACTTCTGCTAAAACCTCTTGATGTATTGTCTCTATGACGGCTGCACTTTTCGCCACAAATGAAGCACTATGCTTTCCAGTCAAAGTTCTCAAAAGTGGACCTCGTCTTAAAAAGATGTTCTTGTGTTTTCCTTGTCATCCATTGTTGAGTCATCATAAGACCACCTGGGCCTGAAAAACAGAAATACATATGAAATCCTTTGCAGAAAAATAGAGAATTTGTAATGACATTAATGTTCTACTCTCAATGATCATGTTTGAGAGAAATCAAACTAAGATATTTATGAATATCATTATCATTGTCATACCAGACCAGGATCACCACATGGTTGTCATATATGTTTTCAGTACACTCCTCTGCTTTATTTTTTTGAAGCAAACAAAAATCATCTTTGATTTAATAATAATTATAACTTGTAAGTACATTTATATCTAACTATTTAGTATACACAAACCTCTTTTATAAATGACTGTAATAATGGATCAACAGAATTACAATTAACAATACATACTTTCTTACTTTGCAGTCATAGAAGATCTTTAAGCTCTCTCCAGATGTAGCCATGTCTTCTTCCCCGAAGACTGTGGCATTCCCTTGGCTGATGAAGTTCTTTTGTATAACTTATTAATATATTCAAAACAATACTTTAGAATAGGCAGAAATTAACATATATTAGGCATACACAATAATTCATCAACAGAAAAAAATATATTAACATATATTAGGTATACACAATAATTCATCAACACTACTCAAGTTTTGGAAAAACAAATATTAGCACCTCTTATTTAATACAAAAGACAGTGTAGGTTTCATGTTAGGGTTTCAAATTTTCACGCACACTACTTTTGCATTTATTCAAACGGATTTTAGTAAATATATGTGATGAATAACATCAATGACATTGCAGACAAATTTCCTTGTGATGATGTTTGAGAAAATGTTTTATCAATTAAAATCTATAAACATATCATGTAGTTATGAAACGAACAATGAATAAACATGTTAAATACATACCATATTAGATGTACATGAAAATGAAAACTGTGAAAATAAATGACAAAACAAGTTTGACATTGGTGTCTGCTAACTTTTATGTATATGGTAAATTTATATCAAAGGGGAGTAACTATACAAATGTTTAGTATCTAAAATCAAATAATTCTTTATATTATTATAGTTGTCATAGCTTTCAGAGTTTAAGGTTGACTCAGTTCATAAAAATGGTATATAATTTCATTTAAATGGATAACATATTACTGGTATAAAATCATAATTTAGGTTTTAAGCTATGAATTAACACAATGTATCAAATGAAAGTACAGTTACAAATCACTTCATCAATTAAAATATTATTAAATGATATCTGGATCGTATTCTTGACCATAAAGTTTTCTTTTTCATTTGTTTTAAATGATACTAATACACTTATTAATTTTACCTGATTTTAAGTACATTTTAATCAAATACTTGATAGTTATACATAAAGATATTAGACTTTGCCCCCAAAATTGGAGCATTTTTTGCTGATTTTCAGTAAAATATGCACAAAAATGCATTCCATTACAGGGTAATAGGTAAATAAGCATTTAAGATACACACCCCTTTTATTTAATGTTGATTTAGAAGGAGGATAGCAATTTTCCCCACTTAAAATAAAAGTTGTAATGTATACAGTGAGTAGGACACTTTTGGCGGCCATCTTGGACGCAATCTTGGATTTTGAAGCCCTCCAGCACTTTTCGAACAAATGAAATCTCATACCATAATCTACAGACCCAGACGAACATTTCTGTATATAAAACTCTTTGTTTATGATCAGTTGCCAGTTACTCCCCTAAATAAGCAACTTATGTGTGCCTGTTTGCAGCACTAGAAACTATTAGGATAATCTTTCAGTTAAGTTATAAATGATGTTATAATCATCCACTTCACCTCATCACATGAAAGCAATGTGGTTTAATAACCTGGCATCAGTAACTAGATGTACCGAAAGCGCCATTGCTCTGTAAAAGTACTGAAAGTGCAGTGTAATTACCTGATGCGCACTGGATAATGTAAAGTAATGAAACAATCAGTTAACCAGTAACATTTTCAATTAAAGAATAACCTTAAAACTTTCTAAATACTGCATTTTTCATGGACATTATAGTACAAATTTTATCTTTAGCGCGCTAAATTATGTATTGATAAACGCTATCGAAATCATAAGCAATGTGCCACACCAATAACTGGAATCGATTGCGTGTCAATTAACACAGTAATAAAGCAATACACGTGCATCTTTGTTGTTACAAACAGGGGTTAAGTTTTTATATTTGGTACCATTCGTATGTTTTACTTAGGGAATTGATTGAGATTTTGATTTTGTTAGTTAATGTTTTGTTAATATACTTATATTACTGATCGCTCATCAAAACAGGTACATATAAATATAAATTGTATCAGGATTATCACCTTTAAAAACATAATCATGATCAGTTAACACCGTATTTGCTCGGACTGTCATATTATAAGTCTTATAGTCTAAGTTAGTTACGTCATTTGACCACCACTATTTGAGGCGAGCCTTAATAAAGAACGCTATTTATTAAACAGACCAACACTCGTTATCAAAATTATTAAATGTAGTATTTATTTTAAAAAATACAATTGCGCACAACAGTAAGTATAAAAAATAATTGGCATTATTTGAGATCGCATTACTTATTAAAATCTCCATTCAACATACGATGATATCATCATTATTGTTTAGGTGCATAGTATTTTCATTACTTCTTGAATTTCTGTATAACTATTATGCTCAATTAATAAACTGTGAATCAATAACACTGCTTTTGAAGTTTTTAAACCTGAACTTACAAGTATTGTTGTAAGCGATACGAGGCAGCCCCCCCCCCCCCCCTCCAAAAAAGAGAACTTTTTTGATTTGCTTATTTCTTACTCATTTTTTCTCCACAGGTTAAACAAATACAGAATCAAACATGAATATGCACATTTATTATATACCTGTTTAATAAAGTTAATATTAACTTTATATCTTGGAACAATTGACTAGCGGTATATTCCGTATATATTAAATAAGATCAAGTTTCAACGATTGTGGGTATTGTTGTGAAAATGACGTTGTTGAGAAAACATGATTTTAAAATGTCAACTAGATTTGGGCCGATAACACGCTTTTTGAAGCTTCGATTTCAATAAAAACAACAATTTGTAATACTTTTAATGAGTAATTATAAGACAACACGTGCACACGTAAAAGTTTTCTACATAAATTTGATAATATTTATTAACTATGACTGCGATATCGACAAAGGCTTTCAAAACGTTGTGTCGGTTTGCAAAAATACGCGGAAAACAACTGAGAAACCTTTAAACGAAATAAATGGTTTAATGTTAATAAAACAATCAATACACGGTTGATTAATGGAAGGTTACATCATAAGAAAGGTTAGTGTGGATTTTACAGCAGTTTTCTTGTTTTTGTATTGTCTTAATTTGTCAGAAAACTTAAAATAATGAAGAACCCGGAAGTGAAATTCTGATATTTTAAGGTCATATAACTTTGTTTACAAATCATCAGCATCGTAAAACTGGTTCATTAAATAAATGAAAAAAAATATGTCACGAAAAAAATCAATGAACCACAATTCCTTATGTAAGTATTCAAGGATAATATTTTTTAAAGATGTAATTCATGATGTTGAATCCATTCGATTAATTGATAGTCAAAATTCTGTCTAACATTAACAAGTTACAATTGAAGAATCATTATTAAATCAAAACCATACATGAATATTAAGATGGTAATGAACATGTTGATGTAGGCGATGATTCGGAATATTCTGGTCATTATTATTATTTCTCAGATTTCCTTTTACATGTTGACACTTATTCCATTGAATGTTCTTCTCAAGTCACCAGTAACAAAAAAAAACTTTTTTTGTAAAGGCATGTGGCTGTCGGCATCTGTACTTAAATCATTGCAGTGAAATGTTAACGTCACTGACATATTTAAATTAATTTTATTTACATAAAGCTATCAACATTTATATCTTGTTGTAAAATCAGACATAGCAACAGTTGACAACCTTACAATGTCCGTAAACATCGACGAAGACCAAGTCAAAAGTTCTTAATTATGATATCGGAATTTTTTTGGTAAAACAAGCTTTTTTCCAATATGTACAAACAAAATGCGGACTGAAGAACCGATCATAGAAGATCGAAGAAAGGCTAAAGAAAGACAACAAAGGTGTTTAAATTATATTGCTTTTCATAATGTAAATAAATGCTTCAATTATATTCTTGTATAATGTCAACTTTGAATGTTGAATAAAAAAAATTGGTCGCTATGTCATATAATAACAAAACTTGTGTACATTCTAGATGCCACATTTTTGTCAGTCATGAAATGTGGTTAAAATGTCATGTGTATACAAAAGGAATTTCTTCTGTACATGTTCCCTTGTTCCGTATATTGATAAAGCAATGTTAAATGAACCTCATTACACCCTCCATTTACTGCGCTTGCAGAAATACTCGACTACTGCCCGTCTTCATCAAATGCTCACTGATGGTAGTTATCGAGAATGGCTAATTTGGCTGATTTCACTGTCCAAATTCCAAGACCAAAGGCTTATAAATAAATGCAAATACATTTGAATAAACTATATATGTTTTCATTAATTTTCGTTCCTTTAAAGATTTTGTGATCGAAAGAAGATGATGGGATTACAAGACCGTGATATTACATCAAGTAAGAAAAAGAAAGTTGTTACAAGATAAGGGAGAGAGAAGCAACTAGAGTACTGGAGGCAGAAACAGAATGAGAGTCGAGAGCGACGCAGCTGACAGAGGCTTCGAAGAGTGAAAGAGAAAGATCTGAAATATCGCCATGATATACGAAGAGAAGTGGACATTATACAGGGTGCAAGATATTCAAGACGAAATGCGGTTCTACCAAAAGATCCATAAGAATGTGTTACAGCAGTTCAAGGCATTGTTGTCAAAGCGTCTACACGGAAGAAACAACTGATGAAACAGAAACAACTGCTAAACACACCAATGTCAATGAAAAAATAATTCTTTTTGGAAAGTTCAAGCAAAATTTTGATAGAAACACTGAAAAGCAACCGACAAAACAAGAAAAACATCGTTAAAAGAATGTCATTCCTGAAAAAGTACAGGCTCAACAGAACATTGTTGACGTTTCTAGGTGTAAGTAACTCGTATATAAGTAAAAAGTCTCGTATTGATAGTGAACAACCAAAACAATGTGAGAGGAAAGGTGCGACTAGTGCGGAGAACAGAACAGCAATCAAAGACTTCTTTGTGAGAGCCGACATATCTACAAATCTGCCTTCCGTCAAGAGGGTCAAGAAAGACCAAAAAGAAAGGCGTGTTCTTGTTTGGCCCCTTGCTGCCGTTTACCAGGAGTTTCAGCAACAGAATCCGACTGTTAAGGCATCCTACTCCACATTTGTCCGGAACAAACCACAAACTGTGGAATCCACAAGAAAACAGCCATTGTATGGTTGTTTATATGACACTTGTACAAATACCGATTTGAAGATAAAAACTTTGCAGCAAGTTGCAGCGAGATTCGGATCAGGCGTTGTGGTACGGGATAGATATGAAGCTGTAACTATCACACTCTGCAAGAAGGAAGATGGGGCTGCATTTCATAAGCTACAATGCATCCAGAGGCAATTTGGAGAATGTGGGATCGATAGCATTGTGTGTTATTTCCAGCCGTTGGTTGAAGAAGCCTCTAATGAGACTGTCGTATATTCAAAGTGGGAATGGGTGAAAAAGATCTACAAAGAGAAAGAAGTAGCACAGATAACGCCTGTATCACAGAGAGAGAGAGTGTCACTGAGGTAATCGTGAAACTTTCACAGGAACTTGAAAAGCTGGCCGAGCAATTGTTTGTTGCCAAATGGCAACAAATCAATTTTCCTGGCTGCAGAACATTGTACCAAAGGGATGGGTTGCGCTGAATATTGACTTTGCTGAGAAATAATTATGTGTAGCTCAGCAATAAGTACAGAGTGCCCACTGGTCTCACAACCAAGTAAATACATCCAACGGTGGCATACTACAGATGTACAGAAGAAGACTGTGAAGACATAGTTACAGAAGGTTTGATATTCATATCTGATGATGAAACACATGACGCAGTAGCCGTTCATGAATTTGTCATGCTGGCAAGTAAGGTTCCATCTAACACAGAAGCGGGGATTGACCATAGAAAAGGAGATTCATTTCAAGGAGGGATGCGCTGCACAATATAAATCTTAGTTTCATTCACTGACATCTCCTTCTGCAAGAAAGACTTAGGATTTCCCATAGAAAAACACTTGTATGGCTCCGGGCATGGAAAGGGGCCATCTGATGGGGCTGGAGCTGTGATGAAAAGTGTGGTAAGGAGAACCGTTATGGGTGGGAATGTAATACTGAACAAATCGAGTTAATTCTACGAAATTCAATATGCTAGAATGAAGATGACTAAAAAGGATACAACTGATTAATACCACTTAAGAGATCAGTATTTCATGTTAGTAGCATTAACAGGAACAAACCAGAAAGAAGAGATAATTGT
Source organism: Dreissena polymorpha (assembly GCF_020536995.1). NCBI lineage: Eukaryota > Metazoa > Mollusca > Bivalvia > Myida > Dreissenidae > Dreissena > Dreissena polymorpha. The sequence goes on from NC_068356.1 coordinate 67,170,046, forward strand.
TAAACTCTAAAAGAAACTCGCAAAGTCCAAGCTGTTCAATGTGATGTCAAGATGATCATCAGAACGCGAAATCTTAGCTGTTTTTGCAATGGCTGTATCGGGGACGCACCTGCCTAGATAAATAGGGACTACTTTAATGAATGGCAGCAACATGACCTTCGTAAAGCTGAACAACGTGCGCCAACAGCAAGGGGAAGAGCAACTGCACGAAATACTAGAGGGAGAGGAAGAGGTGGAGAGGAAACCGAGGTTCGAGAATTAGAGGGGGTGCAAAGACAAGAGGAAGAGGGAGTCCGGTGCAACAAAAGGGAAATAAATTGAAAGATGACCAATTCAGCAGTGATTCAGAGTCTGACTTGTCATTGCAAGAGATTAATTCCAGTTCAGATACAGATAGTTCCATATTGCCTGAGTCAGATATAGCTACAGACTCAGACTCTGATCAGTCCTTAACTGTTGAACACCAGACCGTTTCACACATTCCGAGAGATGATGTACGGGTTCAACATAGCCGATCACAGACTAGAGGAGGACCAAGGACAAGAGGATGACCAAGGACCAGAGGAGGACCAAGAACAAGAGGTGGAGTAAGAACTGGAGGGGGGACAATTTACTGGAATTCTGATGCTGTGATTAGCAACTTAGAGTCAGGTTTTGATATGTCATTTCCAGAAATTGATACATAAGAAACCACAGATCTTGTTATGTCAGCTGATTTTGAATTCCCTGGTCAACCCAGTGATTTAGATGGTAGCCATTCATTCGGGTCCTTAGGTCTATCTGCTGTCCTTGATTTCCGTTATGCTGATGCAAGCATGTAAGTGACAGAAATATAACTGTTATTATAAGAATCTAATAATTAGGCAAAACAAAGATGGTTACTTTTAAATTTTAATGCAAGTCATGGCAAGCTGCATTCTTAAACCTACAGTAATTGCTAGTCTTGTTGTATTCTAGTAAACTTATTCACCGATTCCCGAATACCATTTCTTGAAACCAATTGATATTCAGTGTGTATACATGCATTTATTTCTTTGGTATATTTTCAGGAATGACAGCTGTACAGCACGCCCCCTTGATTCACACTCCCTACAACAGGTTGAGAATTCGGCTAACCGTGATTGTAAAGTTACAATGAAAGTTACAGGCAGCAACCCAGGCACGGCCTTTAAGCCACAGTAAGTGCGTGTCTTGTTGTATTCTAGTAAACTTATTCACCGATTCCCGAATACTATTTCTCAAAACCAATTCATATTCAGTGTGTATACATACATATATTTGTTTTGTATGTTTTCATGAATGACAGCTGTACAGCACGCCCCCTTGATCCACACTCCCTAGAACAGGTTGAGAATACGGCTAACCGTGACTGTGAAGTTACTATGAAAGTTACAGGCAGCACCCCTGTCACACCCTTTAAGCCACGGTAAGTTCTAGTCTTGCTGTATGCTTGTAAACTTATTCACCCATTCCCGAATACCATTTCTCGAAACCAATTCATATTCAGTGTGTATACATGCATATATTTCTTTGGTATGTTTTCAGGAATGATAGCTGTACAGTACGCCCCCTTGATCCACACTCCCTAGAACAAGATGATAATACGGCTAACCGTGATTGTGATGTTATTATGAAATTTACAAGCAGAACCCCAGTCACACTCTTTAAGCCACGGTAAGTGATATTCAGTAGTGTTGTTACATTCTGTTTTTTTTTTAAACAGGCTTTCAGTTTGGGAAAACTGCAAAATTTTGTTTGTTGAATATCATTACATTAGGAACTGATGGGACACTGTTCAGTTCATGCCAGTTTGAAAATCGTACCTTATTAAATATGTTCAGAACAAATGTTACAAGTTCATTACCTCACCTGAGCACAAAGTGCTCAAGGTGGGCTATTGTGATATCCCTGTGTCCGTCGTGTTTCTTATATCGTGTGTCGTGATGCGTGTGCCGTCAACAATAGACTGTTTAACCTCTAGAGGTCACAATTTTGACTCGATGTTAATAAATCTTGGTCACAATGTAACACTCATTAAAGGCTCTGACGAGTTCGATAGTGGGTCATCTGGTATGAAAAACTAGGTCAGTAGGTCAAATAATAGAAAAAAGTATGTTAACACTCTTGGTCACATTTTCTCCCTGATCGTCATGAATATTGGTCAGAATAATCATCTCAGTGAAATCTAGGCCATATCTGAAAGTTGAGGTGTGGTCAGAAACAAGGTAGCATGAACCAACAGGGGAGGCAACTCGTAATGTCACAAATTGGCAGTGAACAAAAAGTGGTGTTTTATTATCTCGCTTAAAACGGGTCTCAATTACGTTTAAAAGCTATTTTCTGATTGGATGAAACAGTCCGAAATCATCCAATAAATAAAGTCGAGATATTTATCTTGCGGAACATTCAATGCCATGCCGCATGTAAGCTATTTAGAAAGTAAAAATCGTAAATCAAAAAGTTTGTGATGTTTTATTTCGCGGTCGTAGACAGTGTTCCTGACTGAAAACAATGCAATATTACTTTTAAATCATTCATGTATTAGTTTTTAGCAAGAAAGAGGTAGATTATTTGTGTAAAACATAAGAATATTGATTTAAACTTGTGTCTGCTACAATTTAACGAGTGGCTACAGAAATTACCGATTGTACAGATGTATCGCCAGACATATGCAAAAGACAGAATAGCTTGCATATTTCAAGTTTATCAGCTTGAAATCACCAATTAATCAAATGAGAATCGAAATCATTAAAATATAAACCAGTAATGGTCAGTAACACCAAAATCTTTGGGCACAACCATCGACTTTTTGGAAACCGCGACATATTGTTTTTCGGAAACCGACGATCGGTAGTTTCCGTAACCATATGGACAATTTCAGCACTGACAAGTTACGTTTCTAATGTTTTTCTCAAATATTCTACCACAAAATTATTGTAAACAATTACACAAATGAATAACAAGTAATAATTCCTTGATTTTGGGGAGGGACACTGTCTATAAATGCTTATAAATACGCATTTATGCTAAACTTAAGTGCATAAAATATTGAAAAATAAATCATAATTAAATTGTTCGTTCCATCGGATAGTTTTATTAATTCCCATAGCTCAGTCACTCAATTATATTGGAAATTATTACGATTATCTGATAAAACTTGTATTATTCATTTTTATCTTTAAACTTCCATTTCATAGATGTTTTTTTTTATAAAAGTCGCCAATTGTATATAGATTTCTCTATAGTTTGAAAAACATTTAGGCAAATATTACGCATGTAAGATAAAATGCAAATAATTAATAAGATATTCCCTTTTAATCAGTATGTTGTTTTATCGGTCAATAACAATAAAACTTTGAACATTGAATTAAAAGTTATAACAAACATTAAATGTTTTCCGAACAAATGATTCATGACACATATAACAGATTGATATGAAGATATGACCAAATCAAGGTTGCTAAGTTGCCCCCTAAAATGGTCATGTTAGAATGGAAGTACTTGATATCTAAATTAATTAGCCTTTTGAGTGTTGTGAAGACATGAAATATTTAATGAAATGTCTCAAAGTGTAGAAATATTTTTCATTTAGTAAAAGAAAGGCAACATATTACCCTTAAGTGGCTGAGAAGAACTTGTGGCTGAATACAAATATAAAGAGGCTGTATGCTTGTTGGAAAAAATGTAAACATCACTATATATGAATTTTCTGATCAAAAGTGGTATTTTAGTGAATAGGGGAAATACATTATCAAGAACAAACAATATAATTATAAACGTTTTGGTGAAGTGCATCATAGTGTTATTATAGTAACAGTTTTGGTAAAAAAATCCAATAACATTTTTTAAAGTTCATAACCCCTTGTTGCCAAAAAAATCATGAACAATAGAATTTTCAGAGTAAACTACTAAAATAAAATAAAAAATGCTTTATTAGACCCTAGATATTATATTTGCACTCATTTTTCATCAATTACATATGTTTAAAAAAAATTGTTTCATGCTACTCATGGTATCAGTTTTTTTGTCAGAAAATTAATTACATTATTTTAAAATGCGTTACCCCTTGTTGCCAAAAAATTCATAAAAAATATAATTTTCAAAGAAATCCTTTAAAATAAAAAGAAAATGCCTTCTGAAACCTTGAATATTATTCCTGAAAGCATTTTACATCAATTATTTATGTTTGAAAAAATCATTGGTTCATGTTAAACAAGGTCACAAGTCCAAATAATGGAAAAAGTCTGTTTACATTCTAAAGGTCACATTTTCTGTCTGATCTTCCTAAACATTGGTCGAAATGTTCAACTCGATGCATTCTTGGTCAAGTTTCAAAGTGGGTCATGTGCGTTTTAGAACTAGTTCACTAGGTCTTATGACAGAAAAAGTAAGTTTACAATCCAGGGGTCACATTTTCTTTTTGATCTTCATCAAAATTGGTCAAATTGTTCTTCTCAATGAAATGTATGCCGAGTTTGAAAGAAGGTCATAGGTTGTCAAAAACTATGTCACTAGATCAAATCATGCAAGAAGTCAGTTGACACTCTAGATATCACCTTGAAACATGGCATCTCAGGTGAGCGATACCTCTTGCTTTAATAAAGTTGGGATAAGCGTTTGTGTCATGATCCACTATGTATAATATTATGTGTTTAGTTAACAATGTACTGAAAAAATATGCTTAGGTATCAGTGTGGAGACTTTTTAACAGTCAGTCATGGGTCTTCTTTATTGCCAGCAGTTGTAAGTGTTGTTCGTGTGTTGTTGTTGAATTTTCCATTGTTCAACTATGTTGATATGTTTGATGTTTTCTTCACATTAAATTACATACATGTTTATAAGTCAATTGGCATGTCAGCATTTAAAAAGAATAATCTGCTTTCAGTTAAAGGTTTTTTATAAATATAAATGTACATGTTCGACACTAAGTCCTAGGTTAAATAAAGTTTATAAATCAAATTTTGAAGCTGATTCAATATCACTTTGATTAGCTGTTACATGTATTTAGCAGTAACATTTCTGCCTGAACTAAGCAACCACCTGTGTCTCGCAGCTCTACTTAGGCCTAATGCATATCACAGGTTTTACCTTATACATGTAGCATATATGAATATTAACCATTTCAAATTGCAACACATTTAACACAGTGATGAGGGTTTCCAACTTGCAGACAAGTCATTAAAATTTGTTGAGTTTGTTGTTGATCTTTTCTACTTAAAAATGTTAATACACCAATTGAATGCATTGATATTATGTATGTTTTTTTTTCATTCCATTAACTCACAAAAAGCACTGATTTTAACTTTTTAAAATAATTGCAGACATTCAGACATATATTCGTTAAAATATTAATCAGTAAATAATTATGGTCTAATTATGTATTATATTGATCTGTAACTGTGATAGAAATATGACTTTTCATTTATTTCAATTTTGCATTTTTACAATCGATACTCGCTGTAATCTTGAGTTCAATTTAAAACTCGAAACTTGTGGCATTGCTTAAATGTAGTAATGACATTTTTACCAAAAATACTGAAATCATGTTACATCATTTTAACACATTATGTTCTTTCCTAGACTAGGACGCATGCTCATAAACGTGGTGATTCCTTAGTCAGAGGATGTTGTAGACAGTTAGTGCCTTAACAGAAGTCTCCATTTTTTTTTATAAAGCTCTGCTTTTATTTGTCTTTAAAGGTTGATGAATGGCCATGGGTCAAGTTCTTCAAAAGGAACAATAAGTTGTGGACATTAAATGATGTGAAACACACAGGTCTTGAAACCGATGCCATGAAGAAGACTGCTCATCCATACATATTTATGTTTGGAACAAGTTTTCAGGTATAAATTGATAAACAAAACCCAATCAACTTGTCATGTTATAATTATTCTTTGAACAAAAGCAAAATTAATCACAATATTTTGTCTTTGTTTTCGTGTTCTCCTTCAATATTATAGGGCATAAGCAATTACTGGTAGGTGTGTGCTGTGCTTTGCTTTTTATTACAAGTGGCGAACTTACTAGATCAAAGTAGTTTGGGGAGACCACTTTCTCTGTTTGCTTTCTTATCATTGATACTGAAAAAAGTTCTGATTTACGAAGTTATGATTAGTGTCCAATTTCATCAGTGTATACATATGGAAAATAAAACCATTAGTGCAAACATTGGCTGTATTATCTTATTGACCAAAAGGTACCCTCCAAGACACAGCAGACACTTACCAAATTCATGATTAAACATTGATAATTGATAAATTTTGGAAAACCTTTAGTAAATTTGTGTATAAACTAGTTGATATTTCAGGAGTTTGAAAAATATGGATCGAATGTCTGATGTGTTTCGTCCCAATATCACAGAAATTAAACTTGTAAAAATTCTGGTTCAAGCAAAAAAATACATTTACTTATAATTACTTTTAAGTAGGGTATAAAAAGGTTCCCATACGTCTTTCTCTGACAGTAGGTCATATTAAAACAATGCTTATCAACAGAAGTTACAAACTTTACTTGCCGTGAATGTTGTTTTGACCCATACAGTGTTTCCAGGACTCGTCAGTTGGACAAACACCATCAACTTGTGTCAACAGAAAATAACAGAACAAGTTTAAAACTGCTAAAGAACTTTGAAACTAACAACAATAAGAATTTTAACTGTAACTATTTACAAACTTGTAATAACTACAACAACAAAACAAGTCAACAAAGGAATGGCATGCGAAATGTCAAGTATAACGTCAGTCACTTTCCAAAAATGTCCAAATGTCAAACATAACGTCCACTTCTACTTGAGAGGAAATCGGGGTGTAAAGTGGGTATATTCCGCTTTTTTAAAACACTATGCATATAAAAGCATACAAAATCTCAAGAGAGGATGATGGCTTAGGTAGGATTCATAGTTATCCCCCGCCAGAGGCGGAGGGATATTGTTTTGGTGTTGTCCGTCCGTCCGGCTGTCCGTCCGGCACTTTTGTGTCCGGAGCCATATCTTGGAAGTGCTTTGGCGGATTTCATTGAAACTTGGTACAAGTATATATACGCATAAGAGGATGGTGCACGCCAAATGGCATTGTACACCATCTGTTAAAAACAGAGTAATGGCCCTTTATATCTTGAAAAAATGCTTTTTACTATAGGCACTTTTGTGTCCGGAGCCGTATCTTGGAAGTGCTTGAGCGGATTTCATTGAAACTTTGTACGAGTATATATACGCATAAGAGGATGATGCACGCTAAATGGCATTGTACACCATCTGTTAAAAACAGAGTTATGGCCCTTTATATCTTGAAAAAATGCTTTTTACTATAGGCACTTTTGTGTCCGGAGCCATATCTTGGAAGTGCTTTGGCGGATTTCATTGAAACTTTGTACGAGTATATATACGCATAAGAGGATGATGCACGCCAAATGGCATTGTACACCATCTGTTAAAAACAGAGTTATGGCCCTTTATATCTTGAAAAAATGCTTTTTACTATAGGCACTTTTGTGTCCGTAGCCATATTTTGGAAGTGCTTTAGCGAATTTCATTGAAACTTGGTATGAGTATATATCCTCCGCCAGAGGCGAAGGGATATTGTTTTGGCGTTGTCCCTCCGTCCAGTTGTCCGTCCGTCCGGCACTTTTGTGTCCGGAGCCATATCTTGGAAGTGCTTTGACGGATTTCATTGAAACTTGATATAAGTATATATATGCATAAGAGGATGATGCACGCCAAATGGCATTGAAGGATTTCATTGAAACTTGATATAAGTATATATATGGATAAGAGAAAGATGCACGCCAAATGGCATTGTACACCATCTGTTAAATTTAGTGTATATTAACATTGAATGTTTTTGTGGAAAACGCACAAGTTTTTAATTCACCTAAATAAATATTGAAGGCTCAAGAACCTTCCTCTGTCTTAGTTTTGAGTTATTGTCCTCCGTCCGTCCATCTGTCAGTATGTTCGTCCGTCCGATTTGCACCCATCCTCAAACAAAACATATGTTGCGGGGGATATCAATTCTACGAATTTGCTTGTTTTTACTTGCAATGAATATAAATGTAATGGAAAAATCCAAAACGTCCGTTACTTTAAAATCAGCTGGATTAAAGGAAAATGGGAACTCCTGTTTAATTGTCATTTTGTTTGTAAGAAAGAAGTTTATTTATACCCTTTAATGAATATGTATTCTGCCAAAATAAGGTAAGGCGCACTGTTATATATTAAGATATTGGTTGTCAAAATAACGTCCATCACTTTTACAGGTCCAAATTTTTTTGTAATTATCTGATGCAGATATTTATAAACTATCTTTTTCCGCAATTAATCTTAAGTTTTAAGAACATTTTACCTAAAAAATACAGGAATACAGCTATAACGTCAATCTGAGAATTTTGAAGTGTCGCCCGTTATTGTTTCCATTTTTCTGATATACAGCCTTGAGCTAAAAAGTAACGAATTGTTGTTTACGTACGTTGTGATAAGAAAATGTGAACATCTTGACGTTTCAAAATTGTCGAGTCATTCTCGTCATTTAATAATTATTGTTAACATTTTTCATAAACGAACTCATCACGTACCTTAAAAAATAAAGGCATACGTGGAATTCAGCTTAAACCGTGTGATATTGAAATGTTCAGCCTTACGTTCGCTGACGATGTCGCACTTCTGGCCGACTCAGTAGTGGGCCAACAAAGGCAACTGAACCTACTTCACGTACAGCTTTTCATTTTACTGTAAATATAAATAAAAGCAAAGTTGTAGTTTTTAAGAACGGCGGACGCTTAGCAACAAATAAGAAATGGTTATTTAACGGTAATTCGTTGTCCGTAGAACAGACATTCACTTATGTCGGCGTATCATCTTCCTCGGCCTTGTCGCTCACGCATATGGCTGAAGCAAATAGTATTAAAGGAAAACGGGTTATAAACAGTATTCTATCATGTATGTCCACATATGGTCAACTGCCAAATTCAATTTTCTTTAAAATGTTTGACTCAAAAGTCGTGCCGATTTTACTTTATGGTTGTGAATTGTGGGGTTTCAAAACCAGAGAATGCATAGAACAAATACAACGTTATGCATATAAACGATATGCATGTTTAAATGAAAGTACACCTAATTCTGTCACACTTGGTGACTGTGGTCGTTACCCACTATTTATTAATGCGCAGATAAGGTGTTTAAAATTATGGCTTAAACTATTACAAATGCCCGACTCTAGATATGTACGTAAATGTTACGATAATTTGCTTGATACGAAGGACAATCTAACTGTGAATTGGGCAATGGAAATTAAACATTTATTGCATGAAAATGGGTTTGGATACGTTTGGAAAAACGTTGATGTTCCACATTTAAGCACTTTCTTAAACAAATTTACTATGCGTCTTAGAGACCAATACATCCAATCATGGAGAGACACTATTAACAATTCACCAAAACTGAGTGTGTATAAACATATAAAGTCATCGTACAGTCATGAAAGGTACCTTGACATTCTATGCATACGAAAATACAGGCATTGTTATTCGCAATTTAGATCAGGTAACCATGAACTTGAAATAGAAAGGGGCCGGTATTCCAATATTCCAAAACACGAAAGAATGTGTAAAGTTTATAATTCAAAACAAGTTGAAACGGAATATAATTTTGTTCTTACCTGCCCAATGTTTAAGGATTTAATGGCACGATTACTTCCGAGCAAATTTCGTATAAATCTCAATGTAATGAAATTGTATATACATGTATATATTAATGTCAAGTCAAACTGAAACTTATATTAAGGACCTAGCATCCTTTATTTACCTTGCTTTAGTTACATGCAGACGGTAGGAGTTACTTACGTTGTAGGGTAAGATAAGATAAGATACAGATAAGATTTATTTTAAGTCGACAAGAGAGAATAAAACAACAAACATAAGCTCAGGCAGCTTGTACATCCGACTTTAAAACATGATGAATAAGGATAACAAGTGTATAAAAGCTGAAAGACTGAAACCAATTTGTAATTAAAAGGCAAATATACGTACAATATATCGAATGATATTATAACATTAGATATGGTAATTAAAAAAGTTTTGATTTGTCTGCTTAAAAGTCAGATAATTAGTTTAGAAAAAAATAATAAAATATCCACTAGATTTCTTGTAAATAAATAAGAGGTTTAAACAAATATTTCAAGTACAAAGCATATATAATACAGCGTTGTTACTAGATATTTTACATTTTATAAGCATATATACGTAAAACAGCACATTAAGTCACCAATAGACAGTGCACAGTATATTGGATTTCATACTTGTAAAGCACGTAACATAAGGCAGAAGCTAGCACATTAAGTTTACAGAGCAAACAAAGCATACAGAGCATACAAAGCATACAGAGCATACAACGCATACAGAGCATACAAAGCATACAAAGCATACAGAGCATACAAAACATAAAAAGCATACAGAGCATACAAAGCATGCAAAGCATACAAAGCATACAGAGCATACGGAGCATATAAAGCATACAAAGCATACAGGGCATACAGAGCATACAAAGCATACAAAGCAGCACCTTTAGTCAACAATAAACAATACACAGTATATTGGGTTTCTAAAACCACTTATAAATAATACAGAGATACAGCGTCCATAAAAAAGAAGCTTGCATATTTAGTATACCCAGCATTCACAGACAGCGGTAACTTAGCTAAGCAGATACTAACAACATATAACATTGAGCCGCAACTAGGCTAAGCAGATACTAACAACATATAACATTGAAGTAGGAAATAACCCACGTGAGGCACAAGCAAAACTTTAGAACTAAATGATGTGATGCTCCCATGCTGTGGAGATCCCACTTAATCTACAGCTTTTACACATACCGATTTTGCCATTCCCATGATCCAATTAAAGTTTTAAATTGCAAAAAAAGTGTACATTTTCTTAAGTCTTCCGGAAGAGAGTTCCACAGCGAGGGGAAGGCATATTTAAAGGAATTCTTACCATATGTTGATGTGCGTACCTGTGGTATCTGTAAAATATTGGTGTATCTAAAATTGATGGTTGACTGTCTCTTAACAACTAAATCATTTAACAAAGTGGAGAAATTTCATTTATGATTTTAAATGTTTCAATAACCATTGATCTTATACGTCTTACAAGGGCGGAAGGTCTACCCTTTGTAAAAGATCATTATATGGAGTGCTATAGTCGTTGTATATAAAACGAATTGCCCTTTCCTGTTTTTCCATCTTTTTAAGATTAGTTTCTGAACATAACTTCCAGGACATTGGGCAAAAATTAAAATTTGATAAAACAAAAGTGTGGAAATTTAAAAGCTTGTTTGATACAATTTTTGCCAACTCTTTTTAAGATGTTAATCTGAGTGGCAGCCTTCTAACATAATCCTTGTATATGCGTATCAAAATTAAGTTTATAATCTATGTCGTTACCAAGTAGTTTAACAATGTTTTCACAAGTAATATCGGAATCACCTCTCTTAAATGAGTTTTTTTTAAATAGAATTTGATTTGCAAAAGATTGAAATTTGTCAGGGTTTGCTTGCATCTTGTTAAAATGAAACCAATCAATAAGAATGTTACTTTCTTGTTGTAAGTTCATCAAAGCTTGTTGTGTAAAATAAAAGAGTATTATCCGCTGCATAATTTAAAAGGGTAGACTTGTTTATAAAATAAAAATATCATTAATAAAGGCGTTGAACAGTAGGGGTCACAGGATAGACCCTTGGGGTACTCCTTTTGTTATACTGGACCATGTACTTACTTTATCTCTATCTTAATTTGCTGTTTTCTGTTGGAAAGGTAAGACTGGAGGAGTCTGGATGCAGGCTCTGTCATACCATATGCAGACAGTTTTGACCATAGAATATTGTGTGGCAGGCAATCGAAGGCCTTGGACAGGTCCGTGATAATTGCTGCAGCGTAATGGTTTTTATCCAGAGCCTGCCTCCATTCCTCCAGAAGTTTTAATAGGGTGGCTTGGCAACCATGTCCCTTCCTAAAACACATAAAAAAATATTAAAAATTGTATCAAAATGAGAAATAAGTTGTTTAGCAATTACTTTCTCAAAAAATTTACAGGGCATTGGTAAGACACTTACTGGTCTATAGTTAGATTTGCAGAAAGGGTCATTTTTCTTGTATAAGGGTGTGACTTGTGCCGTTTTGAGTTTATTAGGAAAAGTACTAGCAATAGAAATGTTTACAAGATTAGTAAGAGGCTCACTTAAATCCGGTTCACCAATTTTTAAAGCTTAGCTGATATTTTGTCAACTCCAGTGGCTTTCTTTACATTTAGCATATTGATTTCTTTGCCAACATGTGGCATGGCTACTGGTTTAAAAATAAAGGTACAGACATCTGGATAATTTTTATGATTTTTTTAGATTTATGTGACTATCTGGATCAAAAGTGTAGTTTTCCACGATGGACTGGGCAACATTTGCAAAGTATGAATTAAAATATTCAGCGTTATCGATGTCATTGGTTGTGATTTTGTTGTTTTCATGTAAAATTATTTTTGGCAGTTCTGTACTTGATTTATTTGATAAAAAATGGCTTAATGGTTTTCCAAATATTTAATGTTTTACCCCACCAATGCATCTTTCTTGAAAATATTGGTTTGCTGATTTGTGTTTTAATTTTTTACTAGGTTTCTTTGTTTCCTATAAATTTCCCAATTTTCGGGTGTTTTAAGTTTCTGGAATGTGTGCAAGTACATCTTTTTGAGATAAATTGCTTTACGTAGTGTTTTGTTCATATATGGTACTTGCTTGGTTTTTCTGTACATTTGTTTTACTGGTACATGTAGATCGTAGACGTCTGAAACAGCAGACTCAAAATTTTGATACATGATATTAGACAGATCAGCATTTTGGGCATTTACATCAAGATTTTTAAAGCTTCGATAACTTATTTTAACCTTTTCAATCTTTTGTGTAGAATTGTTTATCACAGTACAGATAAAATTATGACAATCACTAATTCCAGTAAAAACAAATTGGGTTTTCATACATAGTGACCTAGAGTTGGTGAGTATAACATCTAGTAAGGATGGAGTACAATTCTTCATAAAACATGTAGGTTTTTTTACTAAACAGTGCAAGTCAAAAATCTCAGTAAAATCTAAAAGTTGCCGACCTTTTGTCACACAGAAGATCATAATTCAGGTCACCTATAATCATAAAGTGATCAAATTTACTTAAGATATTGTCTGACATGATAGTAAGATTTTGAAATAAATCGCAGTCATTCATATTGGGTGGTCTATACACACATGGTATTGCTCATTTAGTTAAGTATTACCTCAAACAGAATGTTTTCAAAGTGTTTAGACTCCAGGTCCATGCGGCGGCGTGCTGGGATTTCTGCCCGAATGAATGCAGCTATCCCACCTCCTCTGCTGTTCCTGTCCAACCTCTCAAGCTTGTACCCTGGCACATGAAATAAGTCATTTCGAAATGTTGACTCAAGTTCAGTTTCCGAAATAAATAATATGTCAACAAGTTTTTGTTCTAGAATCTCAGAGATTTCACATAATTTATGCCTTAAACTGTTTGTATTAAGATGTGATACAATAAATTTATGTTGATGTTTATTTTTTTAAGCTCAATAAAAGGAGATGGAGTGTTGTTTACTTTCTCAGGGTCTTCGGAATGTAAGAAATGAAAACTGATATTAATATTTTGTTCCACAAAAAAATGAGTCGCTAAATTGAGTAGTTGACTTATTTGAGGCACAATGATGGCAGATCCAGGGTGAGTCGGACGATCCAAGTGTTTTATCATACCACCGCATTGATATCTGCCTGATAAAACGTTGCCTGATATATTTTTTTATATCATGGTCAACAAGAAGTTATTATATCAGTCAATGTTTGGAGTTTCGTGGGGTTTGCAATAAAGTCAACAATTTTTATCAACATGAATCAGGTTCAACAAAACAAACAATTTGATAACAAGAACTTACATATTTTATTCTAATTTAAAGTCATAAATCACAAAAATGTTTATTTTTTTAAATCACCACAGCCCGCACTACAGAAGTTAAATGACATCTTCAATTGGACAATAAATCTTAAATATCGATAAAGTCATTGCACTCGCAAGTGTAGCACAGAAAGTAAAGACAAGTGATAATTGTATGCTAATCCTCAACTAAACTCGTCAAAATGTAAATTTCAATACACATCTCCAAAATTGCACCTAAAGACTATTCGGTGAAGTGTGTTCTTCGATTAAATTTGTCGCTGCAGTCCATTCCTGATCTCCAATTCAATACGCTTATAATTAAAGCGAGTGTACTCTTTCCATTCGTAGTGCACACAACTTTTTTTCTCTATACGATGTTTAAAATAAGCGATTATTCGTGTCGTCTTTTCGAACGCCGTTGCTACATGTATGTCAACTTGTAAAAGCCGGATCAGCAAAATCAGCGGGGATCCGTACATTTTAAAAATAAAAAATGGATTGTTTTGCAGGTTTTTAGGAAAATGTGGTATGATTAACAGAAAAACAGGTTACTGTCCCGTCGTTTTGTAATATATCAGGCTCGGAACGAATAAAATAACGGCTCGAAAAGCCTGGCATTTATCTAATTCTAAGCCTCGCCTGATATATTACAAAACGATGGGACAATAACCTGTTATTCTTTATATATACTGTTTCCACACTTAATGTGGACCCAACTAGTGCATAAATCACATTGGACCGCCCTGTGGTTTGCAGCCACAGCTCTGCCACATGATCAGCATGGATATCTTGGTGGACCAGGGTTAAGAGCAAAATCACCCGACAGACCAATAATAAAGGCTTTACTTAACGGTAAATATATCTATTGGAGAGCTATATCGACGTCTAGAGTGTATTATATGGTAGAAAAGCACCCCGAGTAGTAGTCGATTTCAAGACTGTGTGATTTAAAGCGATATGCATGTATATTTCCACGTTCGTAGTTTGAAGAATCAGATAGTCCAATATTTGTGCTCATAAATGTTACTTGTTTTTTTGTTGTACAATTCCGTTCTGTGCTGCAACCGCAAGGAACTGAGAAGAAAGGATTTGGTTTATCAGCCAGCAGAAACATTCCGGCGGTGTTCCATTTTTGCGGTCACCTTGAATGAATGGTCTGGTGCTACCACGAAAGTACTGACGATAGAAGTTAAAGTATTTTCATCTAACTGGTGTTAGATGTGACTGCCGGTAGCATGGAGAGCCACGAGATTTGGAGATTTTCCGAACTGATGTCGTCGCTGGGTTATTTTGGTTGTGTAGATGGAAACACACCCCCCCCCCGTGCTTTGATCGAGAGAGAAAATAATAAAGTAGTTTATGTTGGGTTTTTTCGTCGAAGATACCAGACTTTCGACAGCTATGTGTTGAATAGAAAAACTGGCAACGATTCACGTCGCTTTTATAACTAAGGCTGTGATTTTCACAGTAAAAATTGTATTTATTTAAAAAAAAATCGGATTTTTCCTTTCTTCCACTCATGCATGCGCACTGTTTAAAGTAGTAAGTAGTTACTTATCTTTTACTACCTTGTTCAAGGGGCAGTCCATAAAGTATGTCACGCTCCTGCCTCCAGGCGAGGGGAGGTGGTGTAAGAAAGTGTGACAGTTTGTGACATGGGGGTGGGGGTCAGGCCATTTGTGATGTCACACATTTATTAAAAAAAATATTTCTAATTTATTTATTATTTATTTAGTAGAATTTGAAAATAATTTTCAAAAAAATTGTGAAACATTTGAATTAGTTTTACGTCAAAATAAGACGAATTGCGTATCTCCTGAATGTGTTGGTCGAATTTTTAACAGGCACCTTGGCTGGGCCTGCTTATTCAATAGGCACAACCTCCACGCAGATTTCATTAGTAAATGACGAAATAATGTATTGGACTGTTCAATGAAAACTGTGACAATTGTTGACAATTAACTATTCTAGTATTTAAGTCATTTTAACAATGTGAAAGTTCTTTTAAGTGAAATTTTAATACGGTTTAATAGTGAATTGTGTTTTAGATAAAATTTGAAATTGGTATTATTTAAAATATATATAAATATTCGGTATTGTGAGTTTGTGACGTACTTTAGGGGGGGGGGGTCCTAGATTTTGAGACAGTTTGTGATGTTAAAGGGAGAAGGGGGTGTAAAAATGGTCAAAAAAAGCATGACATACTTTATGGATGGCCCCCAATATGCTAAATCTAAAGTAATTCATGATTGATGATGTTATGTGCACACATGCTTTTGTATATATGCAATTATGTTTCATAACTTGTGTCAGCGTCCGGTGGCCTGTATATCACAATAAACCTTTGATGTCGTTGTTGTTGTAATATTATATTTGACGCTAATTTCGTACGACAGTATCAATTGCCAATTTGGTGTAATGGTTGAATTGACGCGCTTCGAAATCGGTAATCAGTGGTTCATTTCCTATCTCCGGAACGTCTTAAGTTTAAGTATATGTATTGTTTGTCTATCAGCTATATACATTCAAATAATTTATTACTTACCGAATATTGAATCTTACCCACGTAACCTGGAGCCAGGGACCTAAACAAACAAATCTTATGTCAATACAAATGTAATAACACAGAACAGTTTACTCTTCAGTTTTATTGTTTTATTTTGCATGTTTTGGCGAAACTACCCATCGTTGTTTTTATTAGTAAAGTGTCGATAAAACAAAAAACAATAAGATGTCTCAAATTCATCAAACCTTTGCAATGAATACTTTTTTTGTTGGCAACACTTCTTTAATTGGCAATCGTAATCTGACTGAATCGCTTAGTCACGGTCTCGGTCTGTCAAAATGGCGGCTGTGAAATTGTGCCTCGTCGCTCGAAGTCTTGTTGGGTCGCAAGTTTCGTTTCGCTTTGCGATATTGTATTCCAAAAAGATTCATCACCCAAAGAGAAATTGCACAATTGAAAGTGCGGTGTTAACTCCGCCAACGAAAGGTTAGGATAAGGGTTCGGGTTCGGTTACACTCTTGACCCAACCGGCTTTTTATTGCATAAACCAGCCTCTGGTATAACGTGGGCGCCATTTATTTTCGGACTTCTTTCGAGCAAAATGGCCGCGCCCATGGACTGTTGTCAATTAAAAAAAAACAAAGTGCAAATCATGTCCAATACTTAGGATAGCGATACATAAAGTATGCAGTGCAGTAAGGCTATAGATTGCCTCGATTTTAGACCAAAATTATGAACTCTCGGTCCCGGGAATTGGAGAGGAACAAGCTACAAGGAAAATTCGGATATCTAAGTTTTGTAGTATAACTTTTTTCTTAAAACTTTTCCCCATTGTTCGAGTTGTCGTCAGCAGTATTTCTATGAAACTAACAATACATATTTTTGTTTCATAGCTATAGTGCTTTAGACATAAAACACAATCATCTTCGAATTCAAGTTTCTTGGAGCAAGTTTGAGGTAAGCATTTATCCAACATTGTTAATACTTTTTTTTGCCAACACAGATGCACATTAACTTTCCATGGTCAGTTTCCAAGACTTGCCATGCCAACCATCTCAAGTATTCTAATTGTCTGGTCAAAAGTCCGTGGTCATCGTATGTTGTAAAACTAACATATATCATGTATTTCAACTTTGTTTTTTTGTTAAGTATTCATTTAATTTTCATTAAGCAAAAATATAAAACACTCACATTTTAACATAGTGTGGGCAATTATTTTTTGTTGTTTTTTTGTAAGCTTCTAAAACAACCATATGGCCCAGCTGGACGACGCAAGAGTTGAAATTTAATGCCCCTGTCCAACCAGATTGGTTTAGCCTGGAAGTAAATTAGTAAAGGTACTGTAATTCAGTACATCTCTTATTCTTATTCATGAAAAAAAAGAATTTAGAGTATTTTTACAGGACTTATTCTTTGGAACCCAATATTGCCCATTAAAAAATCAGCTCAATATTGGTGGAGTGTCAAAAAGATGGTTTATCCAATAATACAACCCCAACGAAGATATTGTTTAATCAAATTTAATATAAAAATAGCGTACATGTACATTTCGTTACAATGACATACCATTTTCATATTACTGAGTACCCCTAAGAGCAAAATTTGTCAAAGAATATATCAGCATAAATTAAAATAAAAAAACACACTTGATTACATGTACTTTCTTTTGATACAAATGCATTCTTACTAGTACGTTTAACTGACATATGATATTTGCACTGATCCGAGAATTAAAATGTGAACACGTGCAAAATAATATGAGAAAACTTAGACAAAAAAAACAGTTGCTATTTTTTCTTTTAGTTTTTCCTTTAAATATTTGAGTTAATAAATGTTGCACCGAGTGACTAAATTAGTCTTAAAGATATTTTGGAATTAAGTAAAATTAATGCAGCATTTTGGAACTATGTTTAAAATTTAAATGAAAGTAGCCCATGCAATGTAAAAGGAATACTATTGAAGAACACAGCTTGTTTTGAGTATAAATATGTAATATTCTCTTAGAATAAATTTACAAAGGGTATTTAATTTACTAGTAATTTTGTTATGACATTTGGGTTTCTAATAACAAATTGATCAGCCTCTTTCCACTATTGTTTATGGGAAAATCCAGACAGAATGCAAGAACCCCAGAATGAAACTCTGTACAGTAGGTTCTGTAAAACGGGAAAAAATACAGGACCTCCACTTTTTATACAGGACCTACCGGCTACAGAATATAATAGTAAAATAACTTGGTTTCATTGCTGAGATCAATATGATAATGATATGAAATGATTAATGATAAAAAAGCTATTAATTTCAAGGTCACACATTTGTATCAGACGTTAAATAATAATACACGCCATCCATGGTACTAGTCTGGTTAAGTTAAAACATATTCCAAAAAAATGTTGAACGCATGTTAACAGTAAATAATCATTTTTTCATCAATCATTCTAGTTTTCTGCCGGGAATCGCTCCTTCGTAATATCTTAAGAACATTTTCCAAAACGAAAGTAGCCGATACTTGTTTACCTACGCTTCCCTTAGCGTGCATGTCAGATAGGAGTCTGGTCAAAACGGCCTAAACCGACGACGACCTCGATAAATGATGACCAGCCTTTTTCAGGCATGGACATTGACAGCCAAGATAATAACGGTTCGAATGACAATGATCATTATTATACATTACTATTGCTATTAAAACCACACACATTGATATCTGTATCATTTAATAATCAGATTTATGATTATTTTGTTAAGCCACTAGGCCGTCGTGGATTTGGACCGTCCTGACCCGCATTCAAACGATGCACAAAAATGGACCAATCAGGTGCCCTCGGAAAATTCCGTCAGCAGAAAGAGCGTTGGTATGGAAAAGCACGTGTATAAAGACGCTGTTGCTATTTTTGCAACTCAGAAAAATTTTCAGAGCCATTTACAAACGGATAGTGTAATGTTCAGACAGATTAAATTTGGAATACAGATTTATAGTGCAGATTGTGTACTGCGTAATGAACAGTGCTAGGTGTTTATTTTGCGGCTCGGTTAGAATGGATCACGAATGTTATGAAGCCCTATTTGTCTGCGTCAACAATTTGATGCGTTAGATGCAGACATGCACACTATAAGGAGTTTTATAGTACAGATCCTGTAACTTCTATTTACATGCGTCTCTACAATCGTCGCAATTTTTTATACGGGTGTTATAGCGTTGGTGAAATAATGAGCACCTATAAATCTGCATCCAGATAACGTTCGCATCGTGCTTAAAATGTTAAACTCGGGTTTATAAGTCATTTGTCCCTATTGATATGTGTTCAGTTTACATTAAAATGCGCTTATACGTCTATTAGCCCAAAGTTGAACCTTATCAATCTGCGTCAACAAATTGAGTGAGCTTGTACGTTATTTATGCATGGGGTAACACATGGGCTTCTATTTATGTACACTCTGCGCGAATACGGGCTGTAGCATTCGGGAACTTATGAGCGCCTAATAATCTGCGTCCAGACAACGTTTTTTATACCCTGCATATACGGTTATATTCGGGGTTATTAATGATGGGTAACAATAATCTGCGCCAAGTAAACATTCACATACGGTCGTACGTGTATTATAGAGCTAATAATATCCTATCAATCTGCGTCGAGTCAACACATTGAGTGTGCTAAAATGCTATTATTTGCATAAAAAACTCAGTTTCTTCTATGTATGTGCGTCCATATAATCTGCGCATGTTCTTATACGGTTTTTTTACCATTGTAGAACTTATTAGCCCCCTCAAATACAACAACAAACAACAGCATCTAGAAAAGGTCCACATCGTGCTTATACGGTTGAAATCGGATTAAATCAGGGCTGGATCCCTATTTATCTGCGCCCAGTTAAAATTCACATGCGATTATATGGTCTAAATAACATTATCATTAGCTGATGGAATTCAGATGTTCTTATACGGATTAAAAAGCGTTGGGGAACAAATGAACTCCTATTTGTATGCTGCGTCTAGACAAGATCACGTCGTGCTTATAAGTCGGGTTTTATAAATGAAGAACCCCTATAAAGCAGTGACCAATTAACAATCATATGTGCTTATACGGTCTATTTTACATTATAGAAGTTATGTACCATTAAGATTAATGGAGCTATATTGTTATATCAGGGTTTATTAATTACAATATTGTACTCACGCTCATCAAGCTGGAAACAAAGTGCATACAAATGCAAGTCATCAACAATCACTTAATAACATAATGTTTATGTACTCACTGTACATGTGACCCTGTATAAATTTGACTTCTTCTAAAAAAAAACAACCTCGGGGACATAGTTCAACTTCATATAGAAGACAGAGAGGCCAGCAACCCGCTATAAGACGTCATTCGCAATGCCAAACATTCTCGCAAAGACGTTTATTTCATTTAAAAACAAATGCTCTCACTACAGACCGGCAACCAGGGCCCACCCTGTCCCAGTCGCTAATTTTCGCCGCTTATAACTACAGCGAATAATATTAGGAAACGATGCCTTTTTATTTATATTTCAACAAGTATATAGTTAATAGACACATGAATATCGAGTGACAATAATAATAATATAGTATTAAGTGGATGTGTAAAGGACCATATATATGCACGAAATTAAAAATAGGAAACAATGTAGGCGATGTAATTGAGGTATCTTCGTTTATAATAAATTTTATTTTAAATATATAATTACTATTGTTGAATACAAAATGTGCTGTTTGATTAGAAATCGATAAGAAACTCTTTGTGATAGTAACAATGTTTATATTGGCACGTGTACAAGCCAACGAAAGCTACACATTTTTTTTATAACATTAATCTTTTAGGCTATGTATTAAATAAAGTGACATGGATAGTCGTAGTTTTAATTACGGAATACCGTTAGGGCCATCGTGGTTAAACATTAAAATCCAGAGGGCGATAATGCGATATTGCGATAGTACGATGGCGACAATGCGATAGTACGATGGCGACAATACGATAGTACGATGGCGACAATGCGATAGTACGATTGCGACAACGCGATAGTACGATGGCGACAATGCGATAGAACGATGGCGACAATGCAATAAAACGATGACAACAGTGCGACAATACGATGGCTACAGTGCGATAGTACGATGGCAAAAATGTGATAGTGCGATAACACGATGACGACAGTGCGACAATACGATGGCGACAGTGTGATAGTACGATGGCGACAATTCGATAGTACGATGGCGACACTGCGATAATACGATGACGACAGTGTGACAATACGATGGCGAAAGTACGATAGTACGATGGCGAAAATGCGATAATACGATGACGACAGTACGATAACGCGATAGTACGATGGCGACAATCCGATGATACGATGGCGACAGTACGATATGACTATCGCATTGTCGCCATCGTACTATCGCGTTGTCGCAATGTCGCCATTGTACAATCGCGTTGTAGCCATCGTACTATCGCATTGTCGCCATCGTACTATCGCATTGTCGCCATCGTACTATCGCACTATCGCATTGTCGCCCTCTAGATTTTAATATGTAACCACGATGGCTCTAACGGTATTCCCTATTTAATAAACAAGATTACATTTAATATGATGAATACCTTAATGAAAAAAAAACGTATGTATGCAATAATTTAAAAAATCTCACGTCGTATAACTGAAGGTAAAGTAATAAAATAATGCGGTAAAAGTCTAATGCAACTTTTTCAGGTAACATGTGTTTCAAGTGAAAATTTGAGATTAGGAAAAGATACGTCGGGGGTAATTACACTGGTTCAACATTATTGGTGTACGTTATAGATAATCGTGTTTACAACAATTAAACGGTTCAGTTTACAAAGAATGCTATTGTCAGTGACTTTATGTTCTCTGATCATCATCCTTTTTCATTTTCAAATAATACAAATATTGTTACAAACAAAACATGAATGAACAACAACAACATTTATTCAGCGATAAAGCTTATACAAGCTCTTAGCTTACATTATATATGCATTATACAATTTATAAGTAATGGTAGAAGATAGAGGTTGGACGATAGTGTTATGAACTTATTAACATGATAAGTTATGAAGGGAATAAATAATTGCTTCTAATATTGTAAATGCATATCTTAAATTAACAAATTTACTTACACGACATACGATTAGAAGAATTTGAAGTAGGGGGAGGAACATATTGATACCGATTTTTCCAAACGATAATTATTTACGTGAAATATATTTAATAGATTATTTAAAATCATTATTTATGTAGAGCTCAATTTGAGATTGCATATACTATACTGTTATTAATTAGTTGAATTCATATTGGCTTTGTTATTGAGCTGAAGACAGCCGTATTGTCCTTCGGCCTGCGGCCTCAGGTCATTACGGCTGTCTTCAGCTCAATAACAAAGCCATTATAAATTCAACTAAATAATGAAAATTTTATTAATGAACTTTATAATATTCAGCAAGAAAAGCTTGAATTTCACTTTTGAATTACAGGTTTTTGCTATTAAATCAAGTATGAAGTTTTGAAAAATAGCAAAATTTCTGTTCTATACAACTGTTTACCTGTTTATATTCCCATGCAAAATGCTTTAAATGCTTTGAAAATGTTATGTACACAAAATAACTTTTAAGAGATATCTTGTTAATTTAAAACGAAAATTGAATAATGTTGCAAAAGGAAACAAATGTTCCCTGCATTTTACTTCAGAAGAGTAATTATTATTTCATTAATATTGTAATATGAAGGCGATTTTAATGATAAATCATAGGAACAATAACATTTTAAGTTAGTATATGACGAAAGATGCTTTAAAGACATTACATGATGCAGGAACACAATTTGACAGGTCGCGAAATTATGCAATATTTACTTGAATAACATTCCAGCCACACTGGATCCACTACCGTTGTTTTTAGTACAACTCAGAAAGACAATAAGGATTGAAAACTTACTTATTGCCATTAGGAATTGCATTTGAAATGTGTAAATCCTCCATGATTTCGAATTAGTTTTGCTTTCGTCGCTCATTGCAGCTGTTGTTATATATGTACTGTAGTGCCGGTGACCATCTGGTGACACGCCCCCATGCAGAGTTGGCACCCGGCTACATGCTGTCGGGTCATGCTGCATGATGTGGAGACATGCGGCCCATCGGATGGAGGCAGTTGCCTGATGGTAGCGCTCTCGGATGACCATGCTCTCTTGCTACCCAGTCCGCTGACGTGAGCAGATGTGTTTCCTGAGGTAGGTATTTCCAGGAGGATAGATGCCCTGATATAAGTATTTCCAGGAGGATAAGTATTAGCCGGTGACGTAAGTATTAGCCTGTGACAGTGTGTGTTGCCCTGGAGGATTAACCTGTGCGTGAGGTGGGTATTCCCAGGAGGATCAGTGGCGTGTAGCCGAGGACGATAGCAAACGAGTGTTCCTCTCGAAGTGCGTACTGCCGAGGACGACGTCTGCCATCCTGACAAGGTTTCCGGTCGATGACCCGGTGAGTAGACTAATTAAGTGTCATTGCTAGTTGTGGTATAATTGTAGACGAAACCCACTGAAGAGCTAACCGACAGAAACACTATAGTACATATGCTCAAATATTGAACCTTACTGTTGTGGTTTAACTGCACTATTGTTATTGTCGAAAAAGGGAGCTGAATATATAAGCGGCTGAGTGCTTTTTTTTAAATGGCGTCCAAAATTGTCGAAATGTTAGATTTTCATATAAGGCCGAGTTTTTCCTGGTTTTTTATTGGCTAAATATCGTATTGGCCGACCTTTTTTTGGTACCATTTTTGTGTTCGCGTGTCGTATCAATAAATATATGCGCATGAAATTAACATGGAATTTATTGTGGTCACAAATAAATAAAAATTTATATTTATATTTAATAAAAGCATTGTGTATCTACAAAAATCTATGTAATCATACCACATCTAGCGTTGAAAGTGTGGCTATTGCTATAAGGAACATTGATTGTTTAGGTGTTAACTTTATTTTACGAAATACTTTACGATTTTGAGCGTTATAGAGACTTTAAATTGAACCACGAATCGTATTTAGTTTGTATATTTGTCCAATCCAATTGTTCCGTAAAGCGGTCTATGCTAGACATGTGTTACGCACCAGCCGTCTATTTTTAGATGTGTTGCAAGGCGACCACGTGGTCTTATGGCTGGGAATCCACCTTTGTCTGCATTCAAGGTCGCGTGATCATTGGTGCCGATTTAAGTGCAGCAGATGACCTGCATGTTTACAACATCTGCGTCGGTGATAAAAATGTAAACAGTGTGCCAGGAAATTGGAGTTTATGAGCAAGTCTGTCTGTGGCGTAGCTAGAAGAGCGCGGGTCGGGTAGTGTTTTGTTTTAAGTGCACCAGATGAATTGAATGTTTACAACATCTGCGTCGCTGATAACAATGTAAACAGTGTGCAAGGAAATTTGGGTTTATGAGCAAGTCTGTCTGTGGCGTAGCTAGAATAGCGCGGGTCGAGTAGTGTTTTGTTTTGGCTTGGTGTAATGGTAATGGTGATTTAATTGGTTTATTAAGGGCAATTAATATTTAATTGTTGCATTGAATTTTGAAATAAATTGATAGACGTATTTTTATGGTGTTTGCTGTGTTACTTCATTTGTATTTTGTGTTGTGCTGCACTGATTTGAGAAATAAGTAGCCGAAATATTTCTCCGGGTCACCAGCTTGTGCGGGTAAATTTCGACCCCCCCCCCCACAAACATTGATGTTAGTCTCTGGGATAGGGCCCAAATTGGCGCGGGTCATTGTCCAACTCGGGAAAAGGTCAGGTAACCTAGACCTGGACACATTGGAGGTACTCATTAGGCGGCCCCTACGTGAGGGAAAGTTGGACCAGCTTGATTTTTCAAAAAAGTCCATGCTTGTAGCGACGTCCAGGCCAGTGGAACGGAAAAAGACCTTACTGATTGGGAACCCCTAAGTAAGTCCAGGGCCCCAGGGCCAAGGTTTGTAAGCACGCCATACAAAAACCAGGACCCGAGGCTCAGGACGGAAGAAGGCTGAGCTAGCCTCTCAGATATCAGATTAAGAGGCGGACATCACTCGATGGGAGGAGCTCCCGGTGATATGGAGCGATTTCTTTCCCCAGTTTGCAAAGCCTTTGTTCCCAAAGCGTCTGTTGTTGCGGCCGGACCCTGTGTTGGTAACAGGCATGCCGATACCGTTCGATGTCGCATCAAGCGTCCCCGCCCCAGTCGTAAGGTTTGCCCCAGATGAGGGCTGGTAGGGCAATCAAGCGACCTAGGCAAAGTAGCCCTTGTCGCTCGGTTACTTCAGAGGCCTCCTCCATGGCCCCTGCAGCGCATAGGCCCTGGTGCGCGGCAGGTTACGACGTGTAGGCGTAATTTACAAACCAACCTGTCGTGAGTGGCTTCTTCATGCCGAGCAACCCACCTGTCGTGAGTGGGTCTTCCATGCCAAGCAATCCACCTGTTGTGAGTGGCTTTCCCGTGCAAAGCACCCTACCGGTCGTAAGTGACCTTCCAATAGCCAGCAATGTCCCTATCGTAGGTAATTACCTCGCACCCAACA